>NC_061112.1:90874736-91073207 GCF_002878395.1 Capsicum annuum | reverse complement strand
GCGACCCATGGTCCGCGATCACGAGTGTTGAGTATAAATACCCATGTTTCGTTATTTTTCACCATTTTTGATAATTGGAGCTTAGGGTTTATGATTTTGAGCAACTTTCTCCATTTCTAAGCTTGGGAAGGCTTCATTACACCCATTTCAACTAATTTCTTCTATCTTTAACATTAGATTCCTGTTTTAATTCAAACTTTAATGTGAAAATTAAGGATTTTGGCACCGAAGGCCCAAAATTGTATTTCTTCGAATTAAGCCCCAATTCAACACCTTTTCACTTAAATACTGTTCTTAATCCTATAATTACTAATTTTTCTCAATTTCATCTTCAAAATAACTTTGCTTCTTGATTTTGAAAAGGATTTCAAAGATTCTCCCGGTAAAGCTTAAAAATGGCTCTTTTTTAATTTGTTCTCATTTTTAACTCGTTTTGCTTGAGTTTTAATCTGTAGAATCCTAAAAATATGGGGAAAATATCTTTGAAACAAAGTTAAGATTTTGTCTTTCTGTTTTGAAAATCCCTTTTGGGGGTCCGTTTTGATCCCAACTCAAAACTAGGCAATATGAGTGTCATTAGCTTTCTTTTAATGAGTAAATTCTATATTTTGATGTTTTAATTGATTCTAGATACGTTCGTGAGGTGTAATACTTTGAGATTGAAGTGTGGCGGACCGATTTCGACATTTGAGGTAGATTATGGCTTAACCAATTCAGACCAGGTTGGGTAGTTAATTTGTATATGAAATGCATGTTAAGGGTGTGAGAACTAATCCTAAATAATGACTATCTTATTATGTTGTGCCAATGTGGGGGCCTATATGTGATGTAATTGGTGGATTTGATATATTATATGCTATGTGAGTGTGTGAGGTCCTATGTGATGTTGATAGCCTATATATATGAGAATAATTATTTTTTATTTGATGAAAAGAATATTGTGGTACCAAATGTATATTTTGATGTATTTATACTCTCTTGACATATGAATCATGTGGAAATTCATGAATGGTTGGAAATATTGAGTGGATATTTGGCTTACATGATTGGCATAGTGGTTGCTTGTGGAAATACTTATATGGTTGGTTGTGGAAATACTCAATGTGGTTGGTTGTGAGCATTATATCCTCATATCATACTCATTCAAGAAACAAATGTTACCACCCTATAAATACTGAGAAACACTGGGAACACCTTTTTATAAAATCCTCCTCGAGGGATGTGCTGGGAGGAGATATGATGTATGAATTGTATATGGGTTGACAAACCCCCATGGGCCTTACATTTTGTAGGTTTAGTTTCGTAGGTGTATACAGGGACTATGTGACGGCCTCGAGGTTGTGCGACAACCTCCTGCATTACATCATCATCATCATCATTATCATATTTACTATATTTTCTTTATTATCCTTGTGATGTGATTGCATGTTCTGTTTCGACTTGTTACCTATACATTGTTCTATCTTCTCTTACTTATACTTGATACTTTCGTATATGTTGTTCTCCTTATTCTTTTTCTCATATGTGGTATATAAGTATTCTTGTGTTCTTGTTTGGTGCTTTGTTGTATTATATGTGGATATTATAGAATAGTTAGTGAAAGCGGTACGGGCTACCATTGTGGAATATTTTTTGATTGCAGGTGACGTGTCCTTTGTGTTTATTTTGTATGTTTTATTATCTACTTTGATCTGTCGGCCTATGATACCTACTAAGTACAAGACCATACTCACGCCTACTGCATTTTTTTGGTGTAGGTCCTAGTTCAAGTGTGCCCTAGCTTGGTTGACTTGGGCGACTATTGGATCTTTCAAGGTAGTGGTTGATTATAGGCGTTCGAAGTTCACTTCTATCTTATCGATATTAGACTATGTCCTTATTGCATTTCAGAGACAAAGTTGTATCCTATTTGGTTGTCCTTGTATTGGATTTATCGGGTTGTATTAGTAGTTCTTACACTATTGACACCAGGTTTTGGGGATGCATGATATTTTAGTTTATTTCTTTCCGCATTTGTGATATGGTAGGGTTTGACTTTATTCTAGAAGTCTTACCTTGGGGTTATTATTGTCTTTTCCCCCTATGTATGAGTTTGGGTGATAGACTTACTTGTCAAGGTTCACCACAACAAATACCATCATGACTCTTGTTTTTAGGTCGTGACAAAATTGGAATTTGATGATTTCTAATTGTAAATAGGTGTTAATACCAATTCTTAATTTATGTAATCTTTGGTTGTGAATTAAGGTCATAAGGAACTTCAAGCTCAAACTTAAGTTAAAAGCTTCTTTACCAATTAAGTTTTTATCTATGGTTATACTAGGGTCAACTTTAAATGATTATAACTCGTAGAATATGAAGATTTTTTGAGTTCAAGACCAACCAAATTAAAGGTATTTTATTCTTATTTCCAATTCCAATGATGGGATATTAATACTATTTTTGAGTTGAAAGTTATGATTGTTTTACGTAAATACGTCAACGCTGAGTTAATTGCTGAATTGACAAATCGCCAAATAGTTTGGTGATGCACCAAATTGCAGCCGAATCGCCCTGAAAACCTTCAAAAACTCTTCATTTAGGAGATCCAAGGATGCATTTTGGCAATCCGCTGAATAAAAGGTCATTTTTCTAACTTTTCCCTTATTTTTTCTATTTCCTATCAGCCCCAGAAAGGTATTTTCTTCTATCCTCATCCTTTAAACCTAAGGAAAGTTACTCCCATTCAATTCTAAGTAATTTATAGTATTTCAATCACTTTTTTCTGAATTATTAATGAAATCCTACATCATAACCAAGGATTTTCAAGAATGTTCAACCAAGATTTCAAGAACTGAATTCTTGGAGATTCTTTCTAAGATTAAGGTTCCTCCTTGACTTCTTGGAAAGAAACTAAAGTTTGTAGGACTTCAATGGGATATTCCTTTCACCCCCATGCCCCAAACTTCTTATATTTCATGAAGTTAAGACTAAGGTTAAGGTATCCCATTTCTAAACTTATCTTTTATGAAGCATACTCCTGATTTTTGGTGTTTTTAATGATTATGATTTCCATGAACATTATATTTATGTTTATTAAATTTTAATTCTTGACATAATTTTTATATGTATTGTTCTTAAAATTTTATATCTCAAGCATAAACTTTAGGATCTGTATGATATTTTGAACTTGGTTTTCACACGAATTCATGATTTCTATCTAAACTATGATTTATGCATCCAAATTATGCTTTAAGGTTTCATAAGAACTATGGACTCTATATTAACAAGACACACTTTTAAATAGATGTTTTTCAGCATATGATTTATGAATGATATGGAGAATAGGCTCACTATGGCAAGATTTATGAACATCACGACACCTAGATATGTCGAATATGATTTACAATTAGTATTACATTTGGGTATGCCATCAATTCTTATGAACGATTTCTCCCAAATCTAAGGTCCATGATTGGTATGATATCTAAATATGCTATCAATGATTATCAATAATATTCTCACAAAGATATGGTTCATGAGTAGTATGACATCCTGATATGCCATTATAGTTTATGAACAATTTTGACATCCATATATCATATGATATGATATGAGCACTAGTATGTTTTTTGGAGTAATAGCTAGAACCGAGATAACAAGGATTCAAATAAACTCAAGTTTTATAACTACGTGCCACTATAGGTTTTTCCCCTTTGGCATATTTTCAGGATCCTTATGTTTATGGTTCAAACTTTGATAGGTTAGAACAACCATTTTAGTGTGGCTGTATAACACTAGACTCTATGCTGCTCACATGATATATGTTAATTATAAAAAATGATGTCACCCGAATCATACCTCCCAAAAAGTATAAAATGGTCACTGAATAAAATACCAACACAACTAGGTTGGGGTCGATCTCACAAGGAATAGGTCAAAATTCTATCAAGTATTTGTCAATGTAATCGGAAAATAAGTAAAAAGGGGAGGTTTTGCAAAACAAAGAGCAATAGTAACAATTGTCGGTTGTTGGATTTGTAATCAGTATGAGAAAACACTAGGATTGTGATCCCCATAACTTTATAACTAAAAAGGTTTCTTCTGCTAGCAAACTATTCCAATATGTTGCATGAAAAATCTAACAAGAAAGGTTTATCTAAATGTTCCTTGACCTTTGTTAGATGAATTTCACTCTTCTCCTCTCAGGCTCCGAGTGTCCCACTACTAACCCTTGTTCTGGATCTCAGATTAGCTATTTCTATTAAGGATCAAGTTATTAGATGAAGGTTAAGAACTTCAAATCTCTGTTGTTATTTTCTTTTTATAATCTCTACCTCTTTCTTAATCAAGTTTAGGATACAAGTGAGTTTTGAATGCTGTCAACTATTAGAAAAACAATTATTATGAAAGAAATAGCAATACATGCAAGCACATCAATCTAAAATTGCTTCACACTTAGCCCATTTTGTTAATTTATCATGGTTTCTACAACCCTAGATATGGTGTTTAACTAATCATTATTGCAAAAACACAAGAAGAATTCACCGATGAAACATTATTATGAACTTACAATAAGAATAACATTCCGAAATCTCAACTTAAATAAAAATCCTAGAAACGAAGTTTGTAAAATTTCAAGAATATGACGTAGAATCTCAAAATGTAATGATGGAAAATATAAAGTATTGTAATCTCATACGAATAACCCTATAAGATTATTTATAGAAAAAATAAATCCTATCCTAAACAAAACAAAAAATTAGAGTCAGTTGCCATAGACGAGAAAAAGGTACGATCTTAGTTAGAACCCACGAACTTTCTTTCATGCTCGTGCTTTGCTCGTGACTTTATCATCTTTAGATCTTCACTGGTATAACTCTGATTAGGCTTCATTGTATCAACCTACGAATGTATAATATTGTCATTTGATCATCCTAAACTTCAACTTCTGACTCTGTATCTCCTCCTCACGACCTCATATTACATTCGTTCCTTTAAAGTAAGATCATGGGATACTATCATCTGATATTCCTTATAATTGACTCCTATAGATTGAAATTTAGACATCTTCTTATGATTACTTGGTATTGTCAGTGATATCAATCGATGATTGTTTAACCCTTCCATTTTATTGAATTCTAGAACAACCCTCTAGTTTTTGGTATGATATCCATTATACGACCATCGTCAAATCCCATTGTTGTGGATTGATTCATCTATTGTCATTATGTCCTTTTTTTTAGCATTTTTCTTCTCTAACACCATTTAACCTGCAGACACTAGAAAACCCATCATATCCACACAAACATACCCTTGTTCTTGCAAATATTCATAGTTGTAAGTGTCTTTGATCCATAATACATCAACACTCTCAACTTAGAAAGTTTTCATGTCCTCAAGCAAGTAAAATAAACTAGACTCACTAAGACGCTTAGCTTAGAGAAAAACCAAGATCGCTATGTTTGTTACTCTTTGTAAAACTAATTTCACACATGCAAATAACCAAAGTATTTTCAACACCCTCAAAGTTTTAAAATTAACCGATGCAGTGCGTATGCAAAAAAGTATCCTAACACAAAGGGATTAGGATATGGCAATTCACTATAAATAGACAACCCTATACTTAAACCTCTATATTACCCAATCAAGCAACAATTATACTACAATCCCTATGCCCTCACATCACAGAAGTCCCTAATCACTTAGTATATGCAAAGTGATATATCAACAGGACTAAATCAAATCTCCCACTCTTACAAAAAAGTCATGTCGTGTGTGTTTAATGACATAGGCATGCCCTTATTTTCTATGATTCAACTTATATACAGTTAAGTTAGGTTCACTATAGGTCTTTTCTAGGATTGTAATGTAGGCTTGGGGTTGGATATGGAACATTTGGTTAAAGTGACTTAATTCCTCCGTAACTCTATAATAAATTGGCTCCACTTTCCTACTTTCCCTTATTTTTCTCTCTTTTCACACTTTTATTTCTTTCTGGGTCTCGAGTGTGGTTATATTTTCATAACAACTTCTTTCTTTCTTTTTATCCTTTCTTTTACCGTACCCAAATCCTTTTTCTATTTTACTACAAAATCGACATACCCAATTTTTTATGCACCCCTACACAATAGACACCCTTAGCTTAGGCTATTTTCCTGAGTTGAGGTACACAATGTCCATATAAACAGGGACGAAGAAGGTTCATTGTAAAGAATTGAGCAGGTGAATTGGTTAGTTCAATGAAAAGGTTTAATTAGGATCAGTATTCGAGTTCAAGGGATAGATGATCATTTGGTAGGTTATTTAGGCTATAGTAGACCTTTTAGAAAATAGCCTTTGATATTTTTGTAACCTCATATCCTATGGGTTTTAGTGAGAATAACTGAGCAATTTCTAGATTGCAAATATGTACACTGACAAGGTAGAGACCTTACCTCACTCATGGCTCAGGGCTTTTATCTAATTTACTACCAACTTGGTTCATACAAAGTCAGGCCGTGTTATCACACTAACAATCCTAATGCCATATCTAGATCTTAACATTGACAACATGGTATATGCATTCACACAACACCACAAACAAAATAAAATTTTCAAAGAGGTATCCTTTTAAAACATTAAAACTGGTTTGCATGCTTTATTCATTTAGATTGCACCAAGTTTTATCGTTCTACTCTAAGTTACAGAGAAATTACAAAATAAAACATAAATAAGAGAAAAATACCTAAACATATCGGTTCTAATTACGATAGGACAACTAAGGAAAAATAAACATGATAATAAAAATTGTCGATTGTGGTACACCTCTACCATGACTTGCAAACCAAGTAATTTCCCTATTGCTTGAAATCATAAAAATCTAAACTAGGGTAAGGGATATACCTATGGAGCTCTAGGCATCGACTGAAATTTTATCACATAAGGTTGCAGGTGGATCCTCGATTGTTTGCTCTACTCCAGTGGCCACTCGGCTATGACCGTGATACTCTCAGCTAAGTTGGCACCAATGATGGATTGTGCAATCAAGGTACTCAATTTGGGGGAAAATCTTATGCCCCCTACAATAATATTAAATACCTTTATGGTAGGTGGTATCTCACCTTCTGCCGAAAACGCCTCCTCAGAGGTTTGCTCAATCAGATTCTTTTTTCTTCTCTTCTTCTTCTCTAATTTATTCCTTCCATATTTTTATATATCATCACCCCTCATCCTATTTTGGGGGATTTAAATATCCACCCAACTTCTCAATATTAGTATTATCATTCTTTAGGGATAGATCATAGAAATCGAGCCCCAAAGAGTCTACATCCATCGTAAGAACTTCTAATAATGGCATAGGTGGTTGGGGTGGAGGTGAAAAATCAACCCACTCAGTAAAAAACCTTACCGCTTCCTTAATATCAGTCAGGTCTGATCTAATATCCATCAAATCTTGTGTATGCACTGCATCCATCCTAGCCATTATCGAGCTCTAAAATTTGTTCGCTAATAGGGCTTAACCCCAACCTCTATCTTCTTAATCCTGGCATCATGTAAAGCAAGCTCCATATAATAACTTCCAAATATAAAGTCATAATCAAAGTATACCCGGACGAAACCAATCATTGAATGTAAATAGATGGCTGTGGTGTAAAGGATGAAGAAGCATTGGTATCATATGTCGACATGTCACTAGCTAGGGCACCCCCAACTACATCTGGAATCTCAAACCCTTTAGCCAGGGTAGCTAGGTTTCTCATATCCTTTATCAATACCATATTTGTAGACTTAGTTGGCTGAATGCATTAATCCACTTCACTACTAGTTGGGACCTATAAACTCCTAATAAATTGAGTAACGAGATAGAGAAAAGGTAATATAGCATTGAATTAGAGCACTCTATCTCAAACCTTCTCTATGATGATTAGTGGGATACTAAGCTCCACTCCCAAAATAGACGTAACTACTAAGCAATCATTTATCGCGCTCAATGTGTTATTATTTGCCGTGGGTCCAATTCGACGCTTGATAATAGGCCACCAACATTTGGTGGTGAACTTTAAGATATGCTTGTAGATTACCTCTCCATTGACCCATGGATAATACCCAAACACTTCATCAATATAGTCCCCCTACAACCTGTAGTACGTTAGTTTATCATTAACATTTAACATCTTTATCCTCCATAAGTATGTCATCCAAAAGTTATACTCTGGAGTCCCTACAATAGAATCAAATGCTTCTATGAACAAGGCTTTTTAGATGGCCTTAATTGAGATATCTGCTTCAGTATCCCAGAATCGAATGGTGTCAATTGTGGGTTTCTTTTTAATGTCCTTCAACTTCGCCAAGGGGTCAAATTCTTCAATATTTTTGCATAGTTATTCCTACACAAACTCTGGCTTATAGTTCCTTAGGGGTCTTGTCATCCATCCCCACTCATACCTCTCAACTCCCTATACTAGCTCTAGGAGACTCAGATAACACCCAGGTTCCTCCTAATTACTCCTCTTCTTATTACTCTAGTCTGTGAGTGACACCCCATTAATATTGTAGCCCCTTACATTAGGGACCATCCACCACCTCTATCTATACCTCTTTGAGGTAATAACACAACAAAACCCTTAGAGGATTTAGGGTTGGAATCATCTTGTTACGACCCAAGGCTACCCCCTGGTAGCGACAACAGTGCTTATGATCATAAGTGACCACAAGCTAACCCATGAGCTTGTACCTGCTGTGAGAACTGAATAATATAATGACAATAGACATGCATGGAAAATAATAGATAAGGCCATAAGGTTTAGATGCTAAAAGTACAATTGAATTTGCAAGTCTGAAAACATCTGTCAAGACTGATAAAGCTGATAAACCTAACTAACCATCTGAAAAGTCTCTAACTAACTAACTAACTAACTAACTTTGGAGTTTATGGGACAATTCCCCAACTAACTCCAACCGACTGAATAATACTGAACTATTGAATAACTAAAATAAACCATCATGACCCCAAAAGATGTAAGCTTATCACTACTGTTGAGTAATAATGGGATGTCTAACTGCGGTCAGGGAACTGAGCATTCGAACCTATGATGTAAGACATCATAGCACAAAAAAAATATGTGATCAATACTTTGAATGTACTGGTATATGAGATGAGGTTAGGCAGATATACATGTTCTAACTGTACATTAAATAATGGCTGACTGAATAATATGAGATAATCGAGTAAGCATACATGAAAATTAAAATATTGAGAATGCAACACCAAGCATATATACATTTCAGAAACAATTTGTAAACTAAAATACTAAAATCTGATGATTGAATAACTGAGAATTTGTATGATTTGGTCAAGAAAACCTAAATTGAAACTTTACTAAATACTGTACTAAGACTGTGGGAGCTAGCTGTAACCGACATGCTCCAAATCTATTATTAGGGTCCAACCTGTAGCCCAACTTAGAAGGGTGTTAGTACCATGCCTCGGGTACTAAAGCTATGTAATTCCCTGAAAATAGATATCAAGACGTCACATGGTGCTTCAGACTGTGAGTAGCCTTAAGCTAAATTTGTCTGCTTTCTACTAAATTTGAAGCTCAAAATAGAGAAAAATATAAAAATATAACCAACATTAAAATGCGGAATTCTATATGAGCTAAGCTAAAATATCTAAATATAACATTTGAAATTACTAAACTCAAAATTCTGATCAATCAATACCAAAAATCTGAATCGTATCTAGAAGTCTGACAAGCCTATAATACTAATGCTAGAGAGTCACTAGGACAAACCCCTAGCTAGCTCGAACTGTCTGAAAATACTGAATCATCTATACTGAAAAGCTAAAAAATTGAATATCTAAGTCCCTAAACTATGAGGACTTACCAACTGTCGCTATATAGATGGAGATGCTCAAAATCACTCACGCTGTGGAAACTGAGCACCTGAACCTACATAATGAGATAATGTAGCACATAGACGTATATGCGGATCAGAACTTTTGGATTGTACTAAGTATATGGGGGTGAATGCATAAGTAAATAAATATCTCAAATCATTATAGATTTGTAAAAAAATGCATACTAAATGTAGATAACTCACATAAGTTGGAATATCTGAAAGCTGAAAATCATAATCATAAATAGTAAAACATGTTGCGTGGATCTAGTGAGTGATAGAATTTAGTTTGTAAAACTTTTACTTATATTCTATCTTTAAATCATACTGTCCAAGTGTAGAAAGGACTCACTTCTGTAGTTGTAAACTAAAATCTAAAATCTCTTAGCTAATGTCATATGTAAAGCAATAGCTGAATAAACCTGTGAGCCTTTACATTTAGTTTCTAAAAGCTGTTCTGCAAGTATTTTCTATTTGGGGAATTTACTCAAAAGATTTTTATTTACTTTTACTAGCAGGGAGGTTTTTCTAACTTACATAAGCCATATAAGCTATCATGGAGTCCAGCGTCTAGTTCCCTTATGGGAAAACTTCACATTGCGGAGAGGTTTCATACTCTTGCCAAGGAGTATAACCTAATTTAAGTGATCACATCTGTATCTGTAATCCATAGAGAAATAGAAATAATCTGAACCTACATTGGCTCGTAGTTCTGGGGTATGTGAACATACCTAACTCGATTCTAACTACTACTCCCCTTAATCTGTATGCTCATTCTGTTGGAAATCCACTTTAAAAACTAGTATAATGGTTTATAATGAAAACCAACTGTATATCTATTAATTTAAACTATAACTGAATCAGAAAAGTGGATTCCATGTCTGAACTAAGATCAAAAGATCAAATCTTTATCAAAAATCTGGATAGAACAAGTCATGGGATTCTTAAAAGCATAATCTTCTTGAAATAACAACATTCAAACTATGGCTAATAACCCATGCATCTATTTCATGTCAAATCATCATAACGCTCATGCTAAGTAGTGAAAATATTGATAATTCAAGTGTAAATCTTGAAATTACTACAATATGCATGAAAATTACAATAGTAGACATGCAATTCAACATAATAATTACTTGAAATCTCATAATGTTGCAAATAACAATATTGGGTATGAACACTAATTCAAAAATCATATAAACTCTTATAAAATAATCTTCAAAAACTAATTTTGGGTACAAGTATGAACGTATAATCCTTGTTGAAAAATCCCACATACCTTAACTGACGATTAGATAAAGAAACTTGAACTTTGAGTTCCTATTTGTGCTTTTGAAGATGAATTCTTGAAGATCTTGAATTGGGAATTTTTAATTTTGAGCAATCTTGGAAAAATAATGGAGGAAATTAGATTTCCTGGAGATTATGTTTTGAGTTCTAGGTTTTCTTGGAGAGTAATTTGATGAAAAATGAGTATAGAATGCTTAGAATGAGATTATTCTCGTGTTTTACATGATTTGGGGGCTTGGAAAAAGACCAAACTACCCTTTTAAAATAAACTTTGGAAAGATAAAAATCCTCATTTTGCCTTCCACCATGACGTGCCTCTATCACGATGACTCACTGGAAATTGACTATCTAGAACTGGAACATCACTGCGATGCATGGCTATCGAGGTATGCCACTGGGAAAGGAATGAGTGCCATTTAGGCCATCACCGCGATGCGCCACCATCGCGATGAGCTACTGGAAATTGACAAATGCAAACTGGGACTTCACTATGAACCGGGCCAATCATGATGGTCCACTGGAAATCAAACAAGTGCCAAATTACATGTCACCGCGATGCAGTGCTTCTCAATTTGAGACGCTGTCTTCACTAAAAGTGTCATAACTTCTCAACCGAGTATTGAATTGAGGCGAAATTGATATTGTTGGAAATATGAGTCACTTATCTACACATTAGTGGGTCTAAAGCTTGAAAATTCTACTTGTATCAAGAGTTATTCATTTTTAAAGCCAACCATTGACATTCTAGGAGCCAAACTTGGCTAGGAAAAGTATGGGGTATTACATTATCTCCCACTTGGGAACATTCATCCTCGAATGAGACTAGTTAAACTGAAAATACTAAGGAACTGAGGCTATAGGCTGGCATGCACAACTGAAATAAAATGCATAACTGAATCTAAAACATACTGAGCGACCGAGTTAATCTGCGAGTGCATGAATTTATATGAAGATAGATACATGGCTGAATTTGAGACTAGAAAAGAATTAAATTAAGAAAGGCTGTTACCTTCAGCTGAATCTGAATTTGTGGAGATGAGATGAGGATATTTGGTTCATATGTCTACTTCGGCTTCCTAAGTATCACCCTCAACAGACTAATTTTTCTACAGAACTTTGACCAAGGGAACTTCTTTGTTCCTTAGTCTATGAATCTGATGATCAAGAATCTCTACTGGAACTTTTTCGTAGGAAAGGCTATTCTGAATAGCTGTGATTTTTGGAGGGACTACAAAAACTGAATCATCTTCTTTAATAAGGATACATGGAACACTAGATGAACTGAGGACAAGTCTATGGGTAGCTCAAGCGCATACGCTACCTTCCCAACACGACTCAAAATACTGTAGAGGCCTACAAATTAGGGACTAAGCTTCCCCTTTTTGCAAAATCTCTTCACCCCCTTCATGGGTGAAACTTTCAAATACACAAGGTGACCTACTTCAAACTCAATATCTCTCCTTCTTCTATCTGTATAAGATTTCTGACAACTCTGAGCTGCTTTCAATCTTTCTCAAATCAACTGAACTTTTTGCATAGCTTCAAACACCATATATGGCCCAATTAAAGCGGCCCCACCCACTTCGAATAACCAACTGGTGAACTATATTTTCATCCATAAAGAGCCTCAAATGGGGCTATCTGAATACTAGAATGGTAACTGTTATTATCGACAAACTCGATCAACGGCAAGTGCTCATCCCCACAACTTTTGAAATCAAGAACACATGCCCTTAACTTATCCTCTAAGGTATTAAATGTCCTCTCTGCCTGAATATCTGTCTGTGGATGAAAAGATAAACTGAGATAAACTTGGGTACCAAGACCTTTTTGAAAGGCTTTCCAAAACTAAGAGGTAAACAGAGTACCCCTATCTAAGATGATGGACAAAGGAACTCCATGCAATCTGACTAACTCTCTGATATACAACTTAGCATAATCTTCAGCTGTGTAGGATGTATGAACTGATAAAAAATGAGTTGATTTAGTCAACCTGTCCACTATAACCCAAATCGAATCATACTGACGATGCGAATGGGGTAATCCAGTCACAAAGTCCATATTTACCTCTTCCCACTTCCAAGCGGACATACTAAACTCTTTTAAAGTACCACCATACCTTTGGTGCTCTACTTTAACTTACTGGCAAAATAAACAGTTAGCTATGAACTCAGAAATATCTTTCTTCATACCATTCCACCAATAGACTTCCCACAGATCATGATACATCTTGGTGGCTCCTGTATGGATGAATAACACGTACCATGCGCTTCTGCCATAATCCACTGCCTCAAATAATCATCACGTGGCACACACAATCTAACTTGATATCTTAACATACCATCTCCCCTTTGGGAGAAAACCTCTATCTTTTGGTCCTTAACTGATCCCTTCAGTTTGACCAAACTAGGATCCCTATCCTGTTTCTCTTTCACTTCAGAAACTAGAGAAGATTCTGAACTACTCTAAACCCAAATATTCCCTTTAGCTGAGTCAACCAACCTCACACCCAATCTAGCTAACCGGTGAACTTCTTGAACTAGTTCTTTCTTATCATTCTCCACAAGATCAACACTACCCATAGACAATTTACTAAGGGCGTCTGCCACTACACTGTCCTTGTTTGGATAATACAACAGACTCATATCATAATCCTTCAACAATTCTAACCACCTTATCTGATGAAAATTTAATTTCCTCTGAGTACACATACTACAAACTTTGGTGATTTGTAAATATGTCAACATGCACTCCATAAAGATAGTGTCTCTAGATTTTCAATGCAAACACTACAACAACTAATTTAAGATCATAGGTAGGGTAATTATTTTTGTAAGGCTTAAGCTTTCTAGAGGCATAGGCTATGAATTTACCTCTATGAATCAACATACAACCCAAACAAACTCTAGAGGTATCACAGTAAACAACAAATTTATCTGTACCATCAGGTATGGCTAAAACTAGTGTTGAAGTGAGTCGAGTCTTCAACTATTGGAAACTCTTCTCACCAGAATCTAAACACTGGAACTTAACTTTATTATGGGTTAATCTAGACATAGGGGATGCAATAGAACAAAAACCCTCAACAAAACATCTGTAATAGCCAGGGATACCCAAGAAACTTCTGATGTCTGATGGAGAGATAAGTTTTGGCCAATTTCTTACTACTTTTATCTTTTGGAGATCAACTCTAATACTATCACTAGAAATAATATGACCGAGGAAAGCTACTGATCTTAGCCAAAATTCACATTTGCTAAATTTGTCAAACAACTGGTGATCTCTAAGAGTTTACAACACAAATCTAAGATGGTCTGCATAATCATCCTCACTACAAGAATACATAAGAATATCATCGATGAAGACTATGAAAAATATGTCCAAATACTATTTAAACACTCGGTTGATCAAATCCATGAAGGCAGCTGGGGAATTTGTTAGCCTAAAAGATGTGACTAGAAACTCAAAATGACCATAACGAGTTCTAAAAACTGTCTTTGGAATATCACATTCCCTTACTCTAAGATGATGATAGCCAGATCTAAGGTCTATTTTGGAGAAATAACTTGCACCTTGGATTTGATCTAATAAATCATCTAGGAAGAGGATATTTTTTTTGACTGTGACTTAATTTAGCTGATGATAATCAATGTACATTCGCAAAGAATCATCTTTCTTTCACGAGAATAGGATGAGAGTGCCCCATGAAGAGACACTGGGTCTTATGAAACCTTTATCTTAGAGGTCTTTAAGCTGTTCTTTTAACTCTTTAAGCATGGCTAGATCCATATGATAAGTAGGAATAAAGATAGGCTGAGTATCTGGGAGAAGATCAATACTGAATTCTATTTCCCTATTGGGGGGTACCCCTGGTAAATCTTTGGGAAAAACATTTGGAAACTCATTGACTATACTAACAAACTAAACTATTAGAGTCTTAGATTTAGTATCTTTGACTCGAACTAAATAATAGATACCCACTTTTGAGATCAACTTTCTAGATCTAAGTTAGGATATGAAATATCTCTTTAGAGACACAGAATTACTTTCCCACTCAAAGAGTGGCTCAACTAGAAACTTAAAATTCACCACTGGGGTGCAACAATATATGGATGCATAACAGGAATGGGGCCAATCCATACCAAGAATAAGGTAAAAGTCAACCATATCTAACTCTATTAAATCTACTAATATGATTTTATGTAGGACAGTGCTAGAACACTTTCTATAGACTAGATTGGCAACAACTGACTCACCCACTAGGGTGGAAACAAGAAAGGCTCAGGGATCTTTTCAGGACCTATTTCAAAATTTACTGCAACTAGTGGGGTCACATAAGAGAAACTCTACTCTAGGTTTAACAACACATAAACATCAAGATGACAGACACAAAGCATACCAGTAAAAACATCTACTGAATCCTTCTGCTCTTGACATGATGATAAAGCATAAAATTGATTCTAGCGCTAACCGCCACTGGTACTGGATGATGAGCCCTGAGGAGGGACTGGGCAACCTATAGGAGCTGGTGCACTAATGTAAGACCCCATAAAGTTTCCTAATTGTCAAAGCCTTCGAAGTAAGTTAAAAGAAGCTTAACACTTAGAATTTTAGCTAAGTGTTCCAACACTTGATTTATTTTTGAGCCCTCAAATATTGATGAATTATTTTGTGACCTTCCCAACCTCTGTTTCTTGATTTTGTTATTGCGTTGCAATGGGACAAGGTCGTAAGGTACCTCGGGTGAGTTTTGGAAATTTTGGAATCTATTTAGGGCACGTTTGGGGTGCCAAACCTATAGCAAAAGGCTATTAAAAGGCACTGCCCAGCTTATCTAAGGCTCTGGTCAAGGCACCGCCCACCTTAGCAAAAGCTTTGGGAAAGGCGCCGCCCAGGTCATAGTCTTTGTGCCCAGTTTTTAGCTTTTTTCCCCCATCTCATTAAGGGTAAAGTTGGTATTTTCCCACTCCTTTATCATCTTTAACATGAGATTACACCCCAAAAATGCCATATTATTCATACTTTCATCAAAAACCACCAAGAACATAGCTTAGGGTTTCTACATAAACTTCAAGAGAACTCAAAAGTTAACCGTCAGTTTTTCAATAATTTTTTGAGAATTGGAATTCCCATTTCGAGGGCTGCAAGAAGCACCCATTGATTTCAAAAATAGCAACCCAAAGTCAAGAACTCACTCAAAGTTCTAATTTCAAGGTATAAGGGGTTTGAACAAGAAAACTCTTTCGTTCTTGTGCCTAAAAATTTTAGATTTTCTTAAAGAATTTCATATTTTCAAGATGAATTCATATTAGTTTTCTATATTTTAAGTTAATGAGATGATGGAATTGTTCAAGTCTTGAATTGCATAATTATTTTGTTCAATTATGATCTAAATTGAGAGTTCATGATATAAGTTGCACATTCCTATATTGATATCATGTTTCCAAGAATTTCCAAGAGTTATTGTCATGAGTTGAGCTTTATTATGAAATTGTGAGTCTTTGAGGATGAATTATTGATACTCCAAGAAGTGTAGTTATATTTCCATGTTGTTGAGATTTTAAAACTTTGATGAAAAGTCTATCAAGATTTCAAGAAAAAAATTAAGTTTTGATCCTAAGCTAAGAAAGAAATCCACATTATTTGTTTGATTTGAGATAAACGGGAAGCATAATGGCTCCCATTACATATTGTTGAATTGTTTAAGGTGGATTTTCTTAAAGTTCTGAGTTAAGTAAGGGCGTAGAATTTAGCACCGAGTTAGGCTTGATTCTGAGGTCTCATGCCCTAGAACTACGTGCCCTCATAGGTTTCTAATTTACCCCAAGTGGGTTAAGCTAGTGATCACTAAAATTTAAAGGTTCTACTCCAATGGAAAGGATAGAAAAACTCTCACCAACGTGGGAAAGACGTTGGACTCCATGTAGCTGACATGGTTTATGTCGGTTAGAAGAAACTCCCAAAGTTATATAATCCCGAGTCCCAAGTGTCCCAAAGTCTCTTAAGTTTTCTAGAGTCTCAAGTCTTAAAGTTCCTAAAGTATCAAGTTCTTGGGTTTTAAAGAAGTTTTTCTATACTTAAGCTAAAAGCGTAAGTTTGAAGGTATATTGATTTTGAAGGCTATGACCGTATGATTCCTAAAGTTTTCAAGTGTCATGATTATTAAGTTCCCAAGAAGTTTCTTTCTTTCATGAGATTATAGCTTATGTCATGAAAGTTGATATTTTACGATTTCATCTAATTTACAAGTTGAGAACAAACAAAAAACACAGATCCAGAATAAAGTGATATAACCCATGTGATTTCTATTATCTATTTCCTAACCACAACTTATGAGAATTTTATTCAAGCTATGTGATTCATCTATTATAGCATGCATGTTTTCTTTTAAGACTTGTGATACCGATTATTTACTTGCATACACCCCTACATGCTCCGTACATTCCCAAAGTACTGATCGACATATACGTCTGTGTACTACATTGTCACATAATGTAGGTTCAGGTGCACCATCCTAGCCTTGTCAGTGATCCACGAGTGCCTTTATTTACATCTCCACAATGGTGAGTCCTCATGGTTCAAGGATCAGTTATATTCAGATATTCAATTTATCTAGTAGTTGTTCATTTCTTTTCAGTTGAGTATGAGTTAGTTGGGGACCTATCCCTATGGCTCTCTAGTTCTTTAGTAGTAGAGGCTTTGTTAGATTGTTAGTATGTTGATATTTCCAGTATTATGGTTGTTTGGGCAAAGTATTTTCATAGTATTTCTTATGATTTGATATAGAAGTGCCCGTGATTTGACTATTTCATCTTTAAGTAAGTTATTATGTGAAGTAGCAGGCTCAAAGGGTTAGCTTGGGGTTACTTGTAGCCTTAAGCATTGTGTGATGCTTCGGGACCTATTTTCGGGGCATTACAAACTTGGTGTCAGAGCCTAAGGTTTAAAAAGTCCTAAGGAGTCTGACAAGCTGCATTAAGTAGAATCTTAATCATCAGTGTGTAGCATGCCACATTTGTGAGAAAGGGGCTACGAATTATTTAGGAAAAAGTCATTTCTTTCCTTCAAAGTCTATCATGCTTAAAGATGTCTTTCTTAGCTATTAATTCATTCTCTGTTATTTCAGAAAATGCCTTCTCGTCGATCCTGCAGGAACAACAATGATCAGCAACCTCAGCCTGCTGATCGCTTGAATGAAAATGTGTCCCCTGTTGAGTTCTAGGCAGCTTTTTAAGTGCTAGCCCAAGCATTCACTGTGAATGTTTAGGCCAATAACTATGCCGTAGCTCTGTAGCAGCAGGGAGGTTATTTAGCTACTGCCACGATTCGTGATTTCACGTGGATGAATCTGCCAGAGTTCTATGGGTCCAAGGTAGGTGAGAACCCATATTTATATCTTGAAGAAGTGAGAAAGATCATACAGGTGATGAATGTGTCTGAGGAAGAAAGTGTAGAGTTGGCATCTTATAGGTTAAAGGACATTGCTTATGACTGGGTTGTTACATGGAAGAAGAGTAGAGGAGAAGATCATGCCTCTATTACCTGGCAGGCGTTCTAAGATGCGTTCTTGGATAAGTTATTTTCATTAGAGATGAGAGAGGCAAAAGTAGAGGAGTTTATGAACTTAAGGCAGGGCTCTATGACTATTACGGAGTATTGCCTGAAGTTCAACCAGTTAGCAATATATGCTTCTGACTTGATTACTGATGCACACTCTAGAATGAGCATGTTTATGACAGGTGTTTCTAGTTTGGTGTTGAAAGAGTGCAGGACTGCTATGTCAAATAAAGATATGGATCTGTCTAGATTGATGATAGATACATAGCAGATAGAGGCAGATAAGATAAGGGAAAGAGATAAGGTAAGGGGAAACTAGAGAGCTAGATCTGAGCAGCATGTGTATGGTCAGGCTAGGTCCCTTGAAGAGAACCTTTATCAATTCCAGATCCGTTTGTCCATGTCAACACCTTCATCCACAAGAGCTCCCGCACCCAGAGGCAGGCAGAATAAAGGGAACATGCCTGCTATGTCTAGATCCCAAAATAGTATAACAGGCCTAATTTTCCTCCTTGTGCTAAGTGTGGTAGGACCCTTCCTGGTGAGTGTTTGGCTGAGCAGAGAGGATGTTATGGTTATGGAAAGGTAGGCCACATACTTAGAGAGTGCCCACATGCCAAACAGAGGAGCAGAGATACCCAACCACAGGTGTAGGCCACCAGTGCACCAGCTCCCGTAACCCGTCCAGCTTCTCCACAGGGCGCTTCTTCTAGCACTGCTGGCAGTCAGGGCCAAAATAGATTCTATTCCCATCTTGATATATTTGTCATTATTTTCATAGATGATATTATTGTGTATTCTCGAAGTGAGGTTAACCATGAAGATCATCTTAGAATTGTCTTGCAAACTCTTAGAGATCACCAGTTTTTTGCCAAATTTAGCAAGTGTGAGTTTTGGATAAGGTCCGTAGCTTTTCTGGGTCATATTATTTCCGTCGAAGGCTTTAGAGTTGATCCCTAAAAGACAGAAGCTATAAGAAATTGGCCTAGACCTATCTCTCTATCTGACATTAGGAGTTTCTTAGGTCTAGCTGGCTATTACCACCATTTTGTTGAGGGTTTCTCTTCTATTTCATCTACCATGACTCGATTGACCCAAAAGAAAGTTAAGTTTCTTTGGTCAGATTCCTGTAAGAATAGTTTTCAGGAGTTAAAGACTCGACTCACCTCAGCCCTTGTGCTGACTTTGCCTGATGGTGTTGATGGTTTTTTGGTGTATTATAATGCTTCTAAAGTTGGCTTAGGTTATGTATTGATGTAGAGAGGTAAGGTTATAGCCTATGCTTCTAGACAATTGAAACCACATAAAAAAATTACCCAACCCATGATCTTGAATTAGCTGCTGTGGTATTCGCTTTGAAAATCTAGAGACACTATTTTTATGGTGTTCATGTTGATGTATTTACTGATCACAAAAGCTTGAAGTACGTGTTTTCTCAAAGGAGGTTAAATCTTAGGCAGAGGCAATGGTTAGAGTTGCTAAAAAATTATGATATGAGTGTGTTGTATCATCCAAGCAAGGACAATGTAGTGGAAGACACCCTTAGTAGGTTGTCTATAGGCAGTGTTACTCATGTAGAGAAGGGTAAAGAAAAGTTAGCTTGTGATATGCATCGTTTGGCAAGATTGGAGGTTAGACTGCTTGATTCTGCTGAGGGGAATGTCTTGGTGCAGCGTAGTTCCAAATCCTCTTTAGTTTCAGAAGTGAAGAAGAAGCAAGACTTAGATGCTAGTTTGGTTAGACTGAAGGAGTCAGTTAAGGACCAAAGAGTAGAGGTTTTCTCCCAAGGGAGAGAAGGCGTGTTGAGATTGCAGGGTAGATTGTATGTTCCTTGTGTCGATGATCTGAGATAGAGGATCATGGCAGAGGTGCATGGTGCACGATTTTATTCATCCCAGCGCTACCAAGATATACCTTGACTTAGGGAAATCTATTGGTGGGGTGGTATGAAGAAGGATATAACGAAGTTTGTGTCGAAGTGTAAAATTTACCAACAGGTTAAAATAGAGCATCATAGGCCTGGTGGTGTGATGCAAGAGTTTAGTATCCCTACTTGGAAGTGGGAAGAGATAAATATGGTCTTTATGACTGGCTTACCTCTTTCGCGTCGTCATCATGATTCTATTTGGGTGATTGTGGATAGGCTGACTAAGTCAGCGCATTTCTTGCTATGCATAGATCTTATGTAGCTGAGGACTATGCTAGATTGTATATTTGGGAGTTAGTCAGATTGAATGGAGTTCCCTTATCTATTATTTCGGATAGGGGTACTCAGTTTACTTCGCAATTTGGAGAGCTTTTCAGAGAGATCTTGGTACCCAAGTGCATTTGAGTTTCGCTTTTCATCTGCAGACAGATGGTCAGGCTGAGAGAACCATCTAAACTTTAGAAGATATGTTGAGAGCATGTCCTCTTGATTTCAAAGGTTGTTGGGATGAGTATCTATCATTGATTGAGTTTACTTATAACAATAGTTATCACTCTAGCATCCGGATGGCACTATTTGAGGCTTTGTATGGTAGAAGGTGTAAGTCACCTATAGGTTGGTTTGAAGTGAGAGAAGCTGCTGTGATTGGACTTGATGCAGTGTTTGAGGCTATGGAGAAGGTAAAGTTCATTAGAGAAAGGTTGAACACAACCCAGAGTTATCAAAAGTCATATGCAGATGTGAGGAGAAGAGACCTTGAGTTTGAAGTTAATGATTTGGTATATCTAAAAAATTCAACCATGAAAGGGGTGGAAAGGTTTGGGAAAAATGGTAAGATTAGTCCCTGGTATGTTAGACCTTACAGAGTTCTTAACCGTGTTGGGAAAATAACTTATGAAGTAGAGTTGCCTACAGAACTGTCAGCTGTTCATTCTATCTTCCATGTCTCTATGCTTAAGAAGTTTATTGGTGATTTCGTTGTTATAAATCCTTCAGAAAGCACTGATGTTCGGGATATTCTTTCTTTTGATGAGGTTCCAGTTGAAATCCTAGACTACCAAGTTCAGAGACTAAGGAACATAGAAGTTCCCTTTGTCCAAGTTTTGTGGCGGAACCAGTCAGTTGAGGGTGCTACATGGGAAGCAGAAGCAGATATGCAATCCAAGTACCCACACCTCTTCTTCGTAAGTTCAGATCAAGCGGAAGGTTCTATTTTTTCTTAATTCATTCCCCTTCTAATCAAAGTTGCAACTGTATAGCCATTCTTATTATAAGCTTATGTATTCTATGAAGTATCCGAAGGTTTAGAATGAAGTAAAGTCAGTTTAGCAAAATATTTCAGCTGTGTATCCTTTATTTTCTCTACGTTCTAAACATATCTATCTACATTTGAGGATGAATGTTCCCAAGGGGAAGATATTGTAAAACCCAGTAAAGTTTCCTCATCGTTAAAGCCTTCGAAGCAAGTTAAAAAAAGCTTAACACTTAGAATTTTAGCTAAGTGTTCCAAACACTTAGTTCATTTTTAATCCCTTAAACTTTGATGAATTATTTTGCGACCTTCCCGACCTTCGTTTCTTGATTTTATTATTGCATTGCGATAGGGAAAGATTGTAAGGTATCTAGGGTGAGTTTTGGATTTTTTGGAATCTATTTAGGCACGTTTGGGGTGCCAAACCAGTAGCTAAAGGCTATTAAGGGGCGCTGCCCAGCTTAGCTAAGGCTTTGGGCAAGGCGCCACCCACCTTAGAAAAGGCATTGGGAAAGACGCCACCCAGGCCATAGCCTTTGTGCCCAGTTTTTAGCTTTTTTTCTCCATCTCATTAAGGGTAAAGTTGGTATTTTCCCACTCCTTTATCATCCTTAACACAAGATTATACCCCCAAAATACCATATTATTCATACTTTCATCAAAAACCACCAAGAACATAGCTTAGGGTTTCTACACAAACTTCAAGAGAACTCAAAAGTTAACTGTCAGTTTTCAATAATTTTTTGAGAATTGTAATCCCCATTTCGAGGGCTACAAGAAGCACCCATTAATTTCAAGAATAGCAGCCCGAAGTCACGAACTCACTCAAAGTTTTAATTTCAATGTATGTGGGGTTTTAACAAGAAAACTCTTTCATTCTTGTGCCCAAAAATTTTAGATTTTCTTAAAGAATTTCCTATTTCCAAGATGAATTCATATTATTTTGCTATATTTCAAGTTTATGAGATTATGGAATCGTTCAAGTCTTGAATTGCATGATTATTTTGTTCAATTATGATCTAAATTGAGAGTTCATGATAAAAATTGCACATTCCTCTATTGATATCACGTTTCCAAGAATTTCCAAGAGTTGTTGTCATGAGTTGAACTTTATTGTGAAATTGTGATTCTTTGAGGATGAATTATGATACTCCAAGAAGTGTACTTATATTCCTATGTTTTTGAAATTTTAAAACATTGATGAAAAGTCTATCATGATTTCAAGAAAAGAATTGAGTTTTGATCCTAAGCTAAGAAAGAAATCCACATTATTTGTTTGATTTGAGATAAAGGGAAAGCATATTGGCTCCCATTACATACTGTTGAATTGTTTAAGGTGGATTTTCTTAATGTTTTGAGCTAAGTAAGGGAGTAGTATTTAGCACTGAGTTGGGCTTGATTCTGTGGTTTCATGCCCCAGAACTACGTGCCCCCATAGGTTTCTGATTTACCCCAAGTGGGTTAAGCTAGTGATCACTACAAGTTAAAGGTTCTACTCTGATGGAAAGGATAGAACAAATCTCTCCAACATAGGCAAGACGTTGGACTCCATGTAGCTCACATGAGTTATGTCGGTTAGAAGAAACTCCCAAAGTTATATAATCCTGAGTCTCAAGTGTCCCAAAGTCTCTTAAGTTTTCTAGAGTCTCAAGTCTTAAAGTTCCTAAAGTATCAGGTTCTTGATTTTTAAAGAAGTTTTACTATCCTTAAGTTAAAAGTGTAAGTTTGAAGGTATATTGATTTTGAAGGCTATGATCCTATGATTCCTAAAGTTTTCAAGTGTCATGACTATTAGTTTCCCAAGAAGTTTCTTTCTTTCATGAGATTATAGCTTATGTCCTGAAAGTTGATATTTTAAGATTTCATCTAATTTAGAAGTTAAGAACAATGAAAGAATACAGATCTAGAATAAAGTGAAATAACTCAACGTGATTTCTATTATCTATTTCCTAACCACAACTTATGAGAATTTTATTCAAGCTATGTGAGTCATCTATTATAGCATGCATGTTTTATATTAAGACTTGTGATACTGATTATTTATTTGCATATACCCCCACATGCTCAGTACATTCCCAAAGTACTGATCCACATATATGTTTGTGTGCTACATTGTCTCATAATGTAGGTTCAGGTGCTCCTTCTCAGCCTCGTCAATCATCCCCGCGTTCCTTTATCTATATCTCCACAGTGGTGAGTCCTCATGGTTCGAGGACCGGTTATCTTCAGATATTCAGTTTATCTAGTAGTTGTTCATTTTTTTCAATTGAGTATGAGTCAGTTGGGGACCTATCCCAATGTCTCTCTTGTTCTTGAGTAGTAGAGGCCTTGTCAGACTAGTTGTCAGATTATTAGTATGTCGAGATTTCCAATATTATGGTTGTTTGGACAAATTATTTTCACAGTATTTCTTATGATTTGATATAACAGTGCCCATGATTTGTCTATTTCATCTCTAAGAAAGTTATCATCAGAAGTACCAGGCTCAAAGGGTTAGATTAGGGCTACTTGTAGCTTAAGCACCGTGTGACGCTTCGGGACCCATTTTTCAGGGCGTTACAACTAGTAGTCTAATTTTGGGGACGAACATCCCTATTTCTCTATCTATCATGCAGACACTCTTTGATTTCATGTCCTGGCTTACCACAACCATATCAACCATTCTGTCCCAATAAGCACTCACCAGTATGTTTTTTGCCATATTTAGCACATGGAGGATAACTGGGATTTCCACTCACACTATTTTGAGGTATGGACATAGAAGGCTTACCTCACTGCATCTTCCTATCTCTAGAAGCAAGAGTACTAGCTGAAGATGGCACTGACATATATGAATAATTCTAAAATTCTGAATGATTCCTCTCTCCAAACCTAGTCTGGCCATACTCAAATTGCTTGGTTCTAGCTTGGTTATTTCCCCTCTCTTCTCTTCAACTTCTCTGCCTCAATCTGCTGAGCATGAATCATCAATATAGCAAGATCCATATCCCCAATAAGCATGGTTGTCCTATACTCCTTAACTACGAAACCAAATACTTCAATAACAAACTTACTCATACTTGCCCTAGGGCCAGCCATCGTATCAGTGGCATACTTAGACAACTGGTTGAACTTAGGGAAGTACTCTTTCACTATAATCGAGCCCTGTCTCAGGTTCACAAACTCTTCTACCTTAGCTTCTCTCATTTTATGCAGAAAAAACCTATCTAGAAATGTATCTTAAAACACCTGCCAACTCATAGGAGCTGCATTCTCACCTCTACCATTCTTCCATATAACTACCCAATCATACACTACATCCTTCAATATATAGGATTCCAACTCTAAACTATCCTCCTCTGAAACATGCATAATCTGGGTGATATTTTTCACCTCATCTAAGTACAACTATGGGTTTTCACTTGCTTTTGACCCGAATAACTCTGGTAGATTCTTTCTCATAAAGTATTGAATTTTTGCTGATGCTAAATCAACATTCTATTGAAGTGGGATTGTAGCCTGATGGTTTCCCTGAACATTGGCAGTCACAGCTTAGGCCAATGCTTGAAAGGTAGCCCAAAATTCAGCATGGGATACATTCTCATTCAGAAGGTCAGTAGGCTAGGGTGGCTGGTTATCATTTTTATGGGCATTAGCTAGACGAGGAGGCATATTCAACTATCACATAAGATGTAACACCCTATGTCTGTACCCCAAATGCTACACGATGCTCACGATCCCGAAGGACCACAAGCTAACCCATGACTGATATCTGCTGTAAGCACTGAATAATATACTATAATAAATGTAGAAAATAGGATGAGATGCTGTAAGGTTCAAAATCTGTAAATATTGATAAAGTGTATCAACTGAAGTAACATTTGTAAAACTAAACACTATTTGAAAACTAGTCTGAAATGCTTCTAAACTGAACTGTCTGAATGTGGAGTTAATGGGACAATCCCCCAACTAACTCCATCTACTTAAATACTGAGTCCACTGAAAGAATAAAATAAAAGAATATCCTCGAATGATGAGGGCTCAATGCTAATCTACTATTGCTGGCTGAATCTGAATCTATCTATGCGCAGTCGGGAAAGAGTGTCTAAACCTATGATATAAGACATCATAGCGCAAAGAAAGAGTATGCGTCAGTACGTGGAATGTACTGATATCCTAGATGGGGTAAGGCTGAATGAAAAGGTTCATATGCATGAACAATAGCTGGCTGCATGATATAGAGTAACTGAACATGAGAGTACATGGATAATTGATACTACTATAAATACTGAGTGTGCACTAATCTGCATATAGATAAATACTGTGGCTAAGATTGTCTGAAGATAAGTCCAAAGTTCTGATACTGAGTAACTGATATCTGAAGTTAATGATAACTAATTTACTAATAATGGTTGACTGTATTTGATAGTCCTGATTTTGTAGAATTGAACTGAGTTCTCTTCTGAAGACTGAAACTAAGATTGCGGAAGGAAATCATCTAACTGACATGCCTCTAATAATATAAGATAACTGAGTTGGGGTCCAATCTGTAAACCCAATTAGAAAGGTGTTAATACCATTCCATGGGTACGGAAAAGCTGAGAGTTACCCTCATCTGGAAGGTACTCTAATGAGAATGGTGGAACCCTCAACTGACAGGTTAAAACACCTCATCAACCCTCAATTGGTAGGTTTGATGTCTCAACCTACACTAGCTACGTATTTATGGAATGAAAGGATTGCTTCTAAGGATCACGCCCTCTACTGGCAGTTTAGCCCCTATCCTTGGGTTCACTTGGTGCTGAATCCTACTTCCAACTGAAAGACACTGAACTAGCATACTGAATTGGACTAGACTTAGACTGACTTTATTGAGTTTTCCTGAATTTTATAACTGACTGAGAGTACTGCTGATTGCGACATGACTGAGATTCTATAATTGACACTGGCTCCAAGTAAATAGCTAAATTGTCGAATATCAAATACACCCAGGAATCAATAGCATGAAAAGTAAAGCATTGCATAATCTTGAATAACATGACATTGTTCACATGCTATCAGGTAATGAAAATTGCTGTTTTAGGGTTCACCACAATGCGGTACAATTGCAGTGACCCTCTGGAAATTGACAAATGCCGAAAAGGCCTTCAACGTGATGCGATGGAGTTTTCATCGCGATACTCACCGCGACGTGGCCTAATCACAGTGAGCCACTATTTTTACATAAATTGCCCTAACTTTTCACCCGGGTATCATATTTGGGTAAATTTTTTATCGTTCGAATACTGACTGAATTTCCTACGTATTGGCAGGCTCTAAACTAAAAAATACTGAGTATTTCATTAATTCTATATAGGTTAACTCATGTACTTAGATCTAAGTTAATATCTAGGAATACGGGGTATAACAATATCTTTTCCTTGGGAACATTCATCCTCGAATGAGACTGATTAAGTTGAGAAGTACTATTAGACTGAGCTGACACACTGAACATTCATAACTTAGACATGACTACGTGATTGGACTACTGAAAAATTGAGTTCTTATACTGAACATGCATATCTGATGCATGGAATACATGACTGAAGCTACTGGTAAGCTAAATTTTCACACTAAACATGCATATCTGATGCATGAGCACATGTATGAACTGATTCATGAATGGATGACTGAATATGCACTGGTAAGAAATACCAAGTTTTTAATTGTAACTGAAAATGGAACAGAGTAAAGCTAAGAAACACTATTGCCTTAAGCTGAATCTAAATTTTTGGAGAAGAGGTGAGGATACTTGGTCTACATATCTGCTTCTGCTTCCTATGTAGCTCCTTCAATGGACTGATTCCGCCAGAAAACTTTGACTAAGAGGACTTTTTTATTCCTCAGTCTGGGAATCTGATGATCTAGGATCTGGACTGGAACCTCTTCAAAAGAGAGATCATTCTAAATATTTACATCCTCTAAGGGGACTATGACTACTGGGTCACCAATGCAATTCTTTAGAAAGGAGACATAGAATACTGGATATACTTAAGATAGATCTGAAGGTAACTCAAGATTATAAGCTACCTTTTTGAAATGGCTGAAAATTTTGTAAGGACCGATATATCGGGGACTGAGCTTTCCCTTCTTGTTGAACCTCTTTACTCCTTTCGTGGGAGAGATTTTTAAGTACATAAAATCATCGATCTCAAACTTGAGATCCTTTCTACTCATATCTACATATGATTTTTGTTGGCTCTGGGCAACCCTAAGCCTCTCTTTGATTTACTGAACCTTCTCTAAGGCGTCAAACACTAGATCAGGCCCTACTACTATGGCCTTACAAACTTTGAACCAACCAATTGGAGATCTGCATCTCCTACCATAGAGAGCCTCAAACGGAGCCATCTGAATACTAGAATGATAGCTGTTATTGTATACAAATTCGATCAAAGACAAGTTGTTATCCCAACTTCCTATAAAATCGACAACGCAGGCTCTAGCATATCTTCTAGAGTCTAAAAGGTCCTTTCTGCTTAACCATTTGTCTAAGGGTAGAAGGTTGTACCGAGGTGAACTCGGGTACTTAGACCCTTTTGGAATGCTTTCTAGAAATGAGAGGTGAACTAGGTACCTCTATTTGAGATAATGGATATAGGAACTCTGTGTAACTTGACCAACTCTCTGATATAGAGTTTGGCATAGTCCTCGGCTAAATAGGAAGTATGAACTGGCAAGAAATAAGCTGATTTGGTTATCCTGTCTATGATAACCCATATAGAATCATGCTAATGACGCGTATGAGGTAAACCCATCACAAAGTCCATATTTACTTCTTCCTATTTCCATGTGGGAATACTAAACTTCTACATAGACCCACTAGCCTTTAGTGGCTTAATCATAACTTGCTGACATGTAGAGCACTTAGCTACAAACTCTGCAATATCTCTCTTTATCCCACTCCACTAGTAGATCTCCCACAAATCATGGTACATCTTAGTGGCCCCTAGATGAATAAAGTAATGTGGACCATGCACTTCTGCTAGAATTCATTGCCTCAAGTCGTCTATACCCAGCACACATAGCTGACCCTAGCAACACAATACACCATCTCCCCCTTGGAAGAAAACCTCTATTTTTTGTTCTCTGACAGACTTTTTTAACTTAACATGACTAGGATCTCTATCCTATTTTTCCTTCACGTCAGAAACTAGAGAGGATTCAGAATTGCTCTGAACCCACATACTACCTTCTACTGAATCATCTAAGCGGACACCTAGTTGGGCAAGCTGATTAACTTCCTGAGATAACTTCTTCTTACCATCCTCAATATGAGAAACACTACCCATACACAGTCTACTGAGAGCATCAACCACTATATTGGTCTTTCTCGAATTGTACATAACACTTATGTCATAATATTTTAATAACTCTAAGCACCTTCTCTGATGTAAATTCAAATCTTTCTGAGAAAAGACAAACTATAGGCTCTTATGATCTATAAACGCATCAACATGCACCCTATATAAATAGTGCCTCCAAATCATTAAGGCAAACACTACAACTACTAACTCAAGATCATGGGTAGGGTAATTCTTCTCATGGGTTTTAAGATGTCTGAAGGAATAGGCTATGATCTTACCTGTCTGCATGAGGACACAACTCAAAACTTCTCTGGATGCATCAAAGTACTCCACAAAACTATTTGAACCATATGTTAAGCTGAGGTGAGTCGAGTCTTCAACTCCTAAAAACTTTTCTCATCAGAACCTGACAACTAAAATTGGACTTTCTTTTGAGTTAATCTGGACATGGGGGATACAATAGACAAAAAACCTTTAACAAACCGATGGTAATAGCTATTTAAACCCAAAAAACTCCTGATATCTAATGGAGAGAAGGGTCTAGGCCAGTTTCTCACCACTTTGGTCTTTTAAGAATCAACTCTAATGACATCAAGGAAATAATATAACTAGGAATGCTACTGACCTTAGCCAAAATTTGCACTTACTGAATTAGTCGAATAGCTGATGAGTTTTAAGAGTTTGAAGTACTATTCTAAGGTAATCTATGTGATTATTCTCACTATGAGAATAGACAAGAATGTCATCGATGAAGACTATAACAAACATTTCCAAATACTTCTTGAAGACGTGATTCATTAAGTCCATAAAGGCTTCTGGGGCATTGGTAAGACCAAAGGACATGACTAGAAACTTGAAGTGACCTTACTGGGTTCGGAAAGCTGTTTTTGGAATGTCACATTCTCTGACTCTAAGCTAATGATACCCTGATCAGAGGTCTATCTTAGAAAAGTAACTAGCACCCTGAAGTTCGTCAAACAAGTCATCGATTCTGGGGAGTGGATACTTTTTCTTGGCTGTGATTTTGTTTAACTGACAGTAGTCTATACACATTCTGAGAGAACCGTCTTTCTTTTGCATAAATAAGACTGGTGCGCCCCATGGGGAAATTCTAGGTGTGATGAATCCTTTGTCTAGAAGGTCCTTTAACTGCTCTTTTAACTCTTTGATGTCTGCTAGATCCATTTTGTATGGCAGAATAAATATGGGCTGAGTAACTGGAAGAAGGTCTATTCTGAAGTCTATTTCCCTTATAGGAGGAACTCCAGGAAAATCTTCGAGAAACACATCTGAAAATTTATTTACTACTGGAACTGACTCAAGAGTTAGAGTTTATGAGTTAGAGTCTTTGACTCACACAAGATGATAGATACATCCCTTGGATATCATTTTTCTTCCTCTAAGGTATAAAATTCATTGACCCTTAAGTGTTGTAGTACTACCCCTTTATTTAAGGACTGATTTATTTGGAAACTAAAAATGAATGATTTTGTTTCAACATTCAACTGAGGCATAGCATGAATGGAGCCAAGCCATGCTGAGAATGACATCAAAATCTATCATTTCTAATCCTATAAAGTCTGCTGAAGTGACTTTATGAGATATCATAACTCGATAGTTCCTGTATACCCATTAGGCTATGATAGATTTACCCACTAGGATAGAAACTGAGAAAGGATTTGCTAGGATTTTTAGACTGACTCCAAAGTTAACGACTATATAAGGAGTTACGAAAGATAAAAAGCCTCCTGGATCTAGAAAGGCATAAATATGTAAATGGAATATTTGTAATGTACCAGTGATCACATTAGGAGAATTTTCTTGATCTTGTTTGGATTGAAGCTCATAGAGCCTATTTGGTGGTACTAGAAATGGCACCCTACTAATTCAGGTGACCAAACTGAGCTGAAGGGCGGTTATACTAGCCCTGGGAACCCAACTGAGGACAATCTCTAACTCTGTGGCCTGGCTTATCATATCCGAAACAAACATCACTGCCATCTCTGCAGACACCCTGATGATTCTTGCCACAAGTCTGGCAAAGAGGATTTGTTTGAGCACTACTGATACTACCCTGAGAATTAGAGCCTGGTGCCCTATCTTTGCTACCATTTTTGAACTTAGGGATTGGAGCACTGGCTGAGGACGAAGGTAGAACTAAAGACTTTAGATAAAACTAGGAATTGTTACCACCCTCTAACTTAGGCTGATTGAAATTAAAGATACTTGTTCTAGCTCTCTTGTTATACCTCTCTCTCTCTCTTAGATCTTAGCCTTTTCTATCTTTTGAGAATGGACCATGAGTCTGGATATGTCTATCTCCTTAATCAACATCACTGTTCTGCACTCCTTAACCATACTATCTGACTCTCCAAATATGAAATTACTCATTCTGGACCTACTGTCTGCTACTACATAGGGAGCATACTTGGCTAACTCAGTAAACTTAAGGGAATACTCTTTGACGCTTATACTGCCTTGCCAGATGTTGATGGACTTTAACACTTAGGCCTCTCTCTGATCTAAGGGAAAGAATCTATCTAGGAAGGCAGTAGAGAAATCTTCCCACTCTATGGGCTCTGTATCTGTGCCCCGATCTACCTTTCACTACTTAAACCACGTATGTGATACATCTTGTAGATGATAAGTGGCTAACTCAACACTTTCACTAAATGTCACTGCCATGATATCTATGACTCTCTGAACCTGATATCGAGGAACTCCTGTGGATTTTCTTTTGACTTAGATCCTGAGAATAGGGGATTTATTTGGGTGAAGTCTTGAATCTTGGCTGTAGTAGTATTGGCGACTGGGTTGGTCGGAACAACAGCTGGCCGTTCATTCTGAGCTACTACAAAATTAGCTAGAGTAGTGAATGCAGATCTGATTCTGCATGAAAAATAAGTTCATCCAGGGGATCTGCCTGAACAGGTTGAGGTGCTTACTAGTTTTTGGTTCTTCTTTCGTTAGTCCTTTTAGGAGGCATGTTTTGTAAACAAAAGGGAGAAGCAGAGTAGAATAAGAGTTTAACTTGAGCTTATGCTCACTCACATGACATGAATACTGAAAAAAGGAAACTATTTGCTAAAACTTCTCATAGCCTCATGTACATAAGTGTGGCGTGCTATACGCCCACGCATAAGACTCTACGTGATGTAGCTTTAAGACTTACTAGGACACTGTTGAACCTTAGGCTTTAATACCAAGTTTGTAACAACCCGAGTCTGTACCCTGGATGCTACATAATGCTTACGACCTTGAAGGACCACAAGCTAACCCATGACTGATATCTGCTGTGAGCACTGAATAATATACTGTAATAAATATAGAAAATAGGATGACATGCTGTAAGGTTCAAAATCTGTAAATACTGATAAAGTGTATCAACTGAAATAACATTTGTAAAACTAAACACTATTTGAAAACTAGTCTAAATAGCTAAACTGAACTGTCTGAATGTGGAGTTTATGGGACAATCCCCCAACAAACTCTATCTACTAAAATACTAAGTCTACTAAAAGAATGAAGTAAAAGAATATCCTCGAATAAAGAAGACTCATTGCTAATCTACTACAGCTGGCTGAATTTGAATCTATCTATGCGTGGTTGGGAACCTGAGTGTCCAAATCTATGATATAAGACATCATAGCGCAAAAAAAGAATATGTGTCAGTATGTGGAATGTACTGGTATGCTAGATGGTGTAAGGCAAAATGCAAGGGTTCATATGCATTAACAATAACTGACTGCATGATATAGAGTAACTAAACATAAGAGTACATGGATAACTGATACTACATAGATAAATGCTGTGACTAAGCTTGTCTGAATCTAAGTCTTGAGTTCTGATACTGAGTAACTGATATATGAAGTTACTGATAACTGATATACTGATACTGGTTGACTATATCTGATTATCTTGATTCTGTAGAATTGAACTAAGTTTTATTTTGAAGACTGAAACTGAGACTATGGGAGGTAGTCATCTAACTGATATGCCCTAAATAAGATAAGATAACTGAGTTGGCATCAAATCTGTAACCCTAATTGGAAGGGTTTCAATACTGTGACACAGGTAAGGACAAGCTAAGAGTTACCCTCATCTGGCAGGTGCTCTAATGAGAACGGTGGAACCCTCAACTGACAGGTTAAAATACCTCATCAACACTCAACTGGCTGGTTTGATATATCAACCTATGCTGGCTATGTAGTTCTAGAATGCAAGGATTTCTTATAAGGATCACATCCTCTACTGGTATGTGAGCCCCCATCCTTGGGTTCACTCGGTCCTGATTCCTACCCTCAATTGAAAAACACTGAACTAGACTGGACTGAGACTGAGTTTTCCTAAATTCTATAACTGAATGAGAGTACTACTGATCATGACATGACTAAGAATCTATAACTGACACTGGCTCTAAGTAAACAACTAAATTGTTGGGTATTAAATACCCCCAGGACTTGATAGTATGAAAAGTAAAGCATAGCATAATCTTGAATAACATAACTTTGTTCACTCATTCATAGGGATCACATGCTATCAGGTTATAATGATACTAATTTATTCACATAGGCATTTTATCAAACACGTGGGGGGCATGATTAGGTTATACAACAATCAACACACATAGTTATTATAGCTATATCAATCAACTTGTAAATTGAAGGGAGGATTATGTAATTTAACACATTTAATGATTAATTTCATAAAATCTTGTAATTTTATCTTGGATAAAACCCTAATAATAACACAAACATGAATTCAATTCAATTCAAGCATAGAAGTTCATAACTCAACAATCTTGTAGTGTGAAAATGGATTCATGGACTCTATGGGTGGAAGGGACCCATAGATGAACACCTAACAGACCTTGGAATGTTAATTCTTGAATGTTCTTGGAGAAATTTTTGAGCTTTGTTCTTGAATTTTAAAACTAGGGTTTCTTGCTCTTGAGAGAGAATGATGTACTTTGGGGAAAAATTGAGTGAGTAATGATATATTTTTATCATTTAGGGATTAATTTTGGGTTTAAGGATAATATGGATCATGGGAAAAGTCTAAGTTGCCCTTGGGATTTAAAATCCTACAACTAGAACGCATATTAAGGCCTCATCGTGATACGGTGAATAGATCATCGCTATAACTACCGCGACGTGGTGGAACTGCGGTGACTCTCTGGATCGTGACAACTGCTGTTTTGGGGTTCATCGCGATACAATGTAATCGTGGTGACCCTCTAGAAATTAACAAATGCTGAAATGGCCTTTAACATAACGTGTTAGAGTTCTTATCGTGATACTCACAGTGATGTGGCCTAACAACAGTGAGCCATTAGTTTTACATAAACTGCCCTAACTCTTCGCCCGAGTATTATATTTGGGAAAATTTTATATCGTTGGAAAGCTGACTGAATTTCCTACGCATTGGTAGGTTCTAAACTAAAAATATTAGGGTATTTCATAAATTATATATAGGACAACTCATGTACATAGAGCTAAGTTAAGCCCTAGGATTATGGGGTATTACATAAGAGCACATGCTAAAAGCAGAGAGAGCTACTATAAGGACGATATATCATGAAAGAAAAAGATGATTTTCTGAAAACATCCCATAGCCTCTTGCTTATAAATATGGCGAGCTTCACACCCATGATCAAGAATTTACGTAAAGTGGCTTGTTTGACTCCCTAGGACTCCTATAACCTTAGGCTCTGATACCAAGTTTTTAATACACAAAAATGGTTCTCGAGATGTCATACGGTTCACAATACTAAGAGTAGACTTAATCTAACTCTATCTGCTTTCTATTAAATCTAAAGCTCAAAATAGAGGAAAATATAGACATATAATCAACACTAGAATGCAGAATTCTATATGAGCTAAGCTGAACTATCTAAATATAATATCTGAAAATACAAAACTCAAAAGTTTGATCAATCAATAGAGAAAATCTTAATCGTATGTAGCAGTCTGACAAGCCTCTACTACTAATGCTAGAGAGTCATTGCGTCAACCCCTCAGCTGGCTCAAACTGTCTAAAAATACTAAATCATCTATACTAAAAAGCTGAAAACTGAATGTCTAAGTCCTTGAACTATGAGGACTCACCAACTGTTGGGATATAGATAGAGATATTCAAAATCAATCATGCTGCAAAAACTTAGCACTTAAACTTACATTATGAGACAATATAACGCATAGACGTATATGTGGATCAGTACTTCTGGATTGTACTAAGTATATAGGGGTAACAATATCACAATATCATTATAAATTTGTAAAAGAATGCATGCTAAATGTAGATTACTCATATAAGCTGGAATATCTGAAAGCTGAAAATCATAATCATAAATAGTAAAATATGTTGCACGGATTTAGTGAGTCATAGAATTTAGTTTCTAAAAGCTGAACTTATATTATATCTTTAAATCATGTTGTCTAAGTGTAGAAAGGACTCACTTTTGTATCTGTAAATTGAAATCTGAAATCTCTTAGCTAATGTCATATGTAAAGCAATATCTGAATAAAACTGTGAGTCTTTACACTTAGTTTCTAAAAGTTCTTCTGTAAGTCTTTTCTATAAGGGGAATTTACTCAAAAGTAGTTTATTTACTTTAACTAGCAGGGAGGTTCTTCTAATTGGCATAAACCATGTGAGCTATCATAGATTCCAACGTCTAGTTCCCTTATGGGAAAACCTCATATTAGGGAGAGGTATCATAATCTTGCCAAGGAGTATAACCTAATCTAAGTGATCACATCTCTATCTATCATCCATATAGAAATGGGAATAATCTGATAATCTGAACCTACATTGGTTCGTAGTTGTGGGGCATGTGGACAAACCCAACTTGGTGCTAAATACTACTCCCCTTATTCTGTATGCTCATTCTGTTGAAAATCCACTTTAAAAACTAGTAAATGATTTATAATGAAAACCAACTCTATATCTGTTAATTTAAACTGTAGCTGAATCTGTAAAGTGGATTCCATGTCTGAACTAAGATTAAAAGATCAAATCTTTATTAAAAATTTGGATAGAACAAGTCATGGGATGCTTAAATGCATAATCTTATTCAAAAACAACATTCAAACTAGGGCTAGTAACCCATGCATCTATTTCATGTCAAATCATCATAACGCTCATGCTAAGTAATGAAAATATTGATAATTCAAGTCTAAATCTGGAAATTACTACAATATTTATGAAAATTACAGTAGTAGACATACAATTCAACATCAAAATTACTTGAAATCTCATAATTTTCCAAATAACTGTAATACCCCGTATTTCTCAAGCTTAACTTAACTCTCAGGTCCTGAGTTATCCAATATAAATTTTTTGAAACACTGAATATTTTTGAGTTTAGATCCTGCCATTACGTAAGCTTTCCATTGATGTAAAATTTGCCTAAATCTGATAAACGGGTAAGAAGTTATGGCTATTTTAAGTTTCAATCGTTAAACACCGTTGTTCAAGCTAGTAGCACGTCGCGGAGTATGTAAAAAAGGCAATTGTCAGTTTTCAGTGTTGCTCCGTGATATTGGTGCATCACGCCAAGGCTCATTTTCATGTTACTCAATTTCCAGTTTACCAACGTGATCCTACCACATCATGATTAACTTCTAGGTCGCATCCAAGGTGGCAGTGCGATACTACCGCGTCGCACCACCGATTATATTCCTTGTTTTATATTTCCAGTGACACGGTCCGATAGCGCCGTGTCATGACAGGGATGAAAATTGGGATATTTCAATAAATTCAAAATTTTAAATTCCAAGGGCCTTAAGGTCTTTCCCCCTTATTCCAGTCAGCCTAAACACGGGATTAAAGCCCTAAATAGCCTACTAGCTTATTATTTAATCAATTTTCTCCAAAATCAAAGCATTCTCTCTAAAATACAAAACCCTAGATGCAAGAATCAAGGTCAAAACTTAAGAATTTCTTCAAGCACCTTCAAGAACTAATAACCCAAGGCATGTTAGGTATTGATCTATGTGTTTCTTTCACCTATTGAGTCCAAGAATCCAATTTTAAAACTTTAAGATTTATAATTTATGATTTCAATGCTTGAGATTGAATGTATTCATGTTCATGATTGTAATTGAGATCCAATTCATGTTTAATTATAAGTTTCCATGAAATTAAGATAGTTATGTGGTGGATTATATGAATTGCATGCTTAACCCTTGAATTTGAAATTGAATATTGTATTTATGATTACATGTGTTGACCATCATCATGTGAAATGCTCTATGCTTCCCAAGTCTTTACTAAAATGCCTATGTGAAGTAGATAGTGGAATCTTGACATGCCATTATATGGTCCCAATCATATGCAAGCTAATGCCTTACAAATGTTTGATGAAATGCCTTATGAATAAATTATGGACAAGTGTACATTGTTGTATCAAGATCATGCTATGCTTTATTTTTTATGCTATTGAGTCTTGTGGGTATTTAATACCAGACAATTTAGCTGTGTACCTAGAGCCAGTGTCAGTTACCAAATAGTATTAGTTATGTCACGATCAGTAGTACTCTCAGTCAGTTACAGAACTTAGTAGAACTTAGTCAGTTACAAAACTCATGAAAACTTAGTATCAGTTCAGTCCAATTCAGTATATTTTGTTCAGTGTATTTCAGCTGGGAGTAGGATTCTGCATCGAGTAAGTCCAAGGATGGGGACTCACCTGCTAGTAGAGGGTGTGATCTTTAGAAGCAATCCTTGCATTCCAAAACTACGTAGCCAGCGTAGCTTGAGACATCAAAACCTTCCAGTTGAGGGTTGATGAGGTGTTTTAACCTTTCAGATGAGGGTTCCACCATTCTCATTAGAGTACCTATCAAATGAGGGTACCTCTTCAGTGTCTTTACCCATAGCATGGTACTGAAACCCTTTGAATTGGGGTAACAGGTAGGACCCTAACTTAGTTATTTTATTTGGGGCATGTCGATTAGATGATTACCTCCCCTTGTCTCAATTTCAGTTTTTAGAATATAACTCAGTATAGTTCTATAGAATCAGGACTATCAGATACAGTCAATCAATATCCGTAACTCAGTTATCAGTAACTTCAGAATTCAGTTACTCAGTATCAAAACTCAGGACTTATCTCTAGATAATCTTAGTCATAGTATATTTATATGTACAATAATGCATACTCAGTATTTACAGTAGTATCAGTTATCCATATACTCTCATGTTCAGTTACACTATATCATTCGGTCAGTTATTGTCCATGCATATGAACTCTTGCATTTAGCCTTACCTCATATAGCATACCAGTACATTTCACGTACTGATGCATACTCTTTCTTTGCACTATGATGTCTCATATCATAGGTTCGGATACTTAGGTTCCAGACCGCACATAGATAGATTCAGGTTCAGCCAACATCGGTAGATTAGCAGTGAGTCCTCATCATTTTAGGATATTATTTTATTTTATTATTTAAGTAGACTCAATATTTTAGTAGATGGAGTTAGTTGGGAGATTTTCCCATCAAATCCACTTTCAGACAGTTTCAGATTAGAGGATTTTCAGACTAGTCTTTTTGCCAGTATTCAGTTTTACAGATATTATCACAGATAATATATTTTATCAGTATTTCAGATGTTTTGAACCTTATGGAACTTTAGCCTATTTTCTACATTTATTATAGTATCATGTTTTAGTGCTCAAAATAGATATCAGTCATGGATTAACATGTGTTCCTTCGGGGTTATAAGCACTGTGTGGCATCCGAGGTACAGACTCGGGGTGTTACAAAATTGGTATCAGAGCCAAAGGTTCAATAGTGTCCTAGGAAGTTTGAAAGCCACATCCAGTAGAGTCTTGTGCATGGGTGTGTAGCGCACCACACTTATGGACAGGAGGCTATGGGATGTTTTAGGAAACAATTTCCCTTCTTTCAGTATTCAAGTCGTATGAGTGAGAATGAGCTCAAGTTAAAATCTTAGTCTAATTCATTTCCTTCTTTTCATTTACAGAATATGCCTCCCAAAAAAACTAACGAAAAGAGAACTAGAAATCTGTCAGCACCTCACCCCATTCAGGCAGATCCCCTGGACAAGCATGTCTTCCATGTAGAATTCAAAGCAACATTCACTACTCTAGCCAACTCTGTAGTAGCTCAGAATGAATGAACAACTACTATTCAGGACAACCCAGTGGTCAATATTGCTGCAGGCGGGATTCAAGACTTCACCTAAATAAGTCCTTCCCTATTCTCAAGATCTAAGCTAGAAGAGGATCCACAGAAGTTCCTCGATCAGGTTTAGAAAGTTACAAATATCAACTTCCAGTGAGAGTGTTGAGTTAGCTGCCTATTATCTATAAGATATAGCTCATACATGGTTCAAGCAGTGTAAGGTAGATAGGGGCACAAATGCAGAGCCTATAGAGTTGGAAGAGTTTTCTACTTCCTTCCTAGATAGATTCTTTCCTTTATAGCTGAGAGAAGCCAAGGTGTTAGAGTTTATAAACCTCAGGCAAGGAATTATAAGAATGAAAGAGTATTCCATCAAGTTTACTCAGTTAGCTAGGTATGCTCTCCATGTAGTAGCAGATAGTAGGCCCAGAATAAGCAAGTTGTATATGGGGTATCAGATAGTGTGGTTAAAGAGTATAAAAAGTGATGTTGATTAAGGAAATGGACATATCCAGACTCATAGTCCATACTCAACAGATAGAGGAGGATAAGATTAGAGAGAAAGAGGGGTAGAATAAGAGAGCTAGAACAGGTAGCTTTAATTTCATTCAATCTAAGTCAGAGAGTGATAATCATTCCCAATTTCATCCAAAATCTATAGTTCCAGCTTCGTCCTCAGTAAGTGCTCCAATACCTTAGTTTAAAAATGGTAAAAATGATACGACTCTAGGCTCTAAATATCAAGGTAGTGTCAGCAGTGCTCGAACAAATCCTCTTTGTTAGACATGTGGCAGAAACCATAAGGGTGTCTGCAGAACTAACAGTGATATTTGTTTTGGGTGTAGCAAGCCAATCCACAGTGTTAGAGATTGTCCTCAGTCAGGTTCTCAGGGTCAGCATACTCATTCTTCAGTTTAGTTCGGTCACCCAAATCAGCAGTGTGCTGCTTCCTATGCCAATAGTGGGCAATGCCCAAATAGGCTTTATACACTTTGGTCCAGACAAAATCAGGAAAATTCTCCTGATGTGGTCACTGATACTTTATAGATCTTTCATTTACATTTTTATTCCTTAAACCCAGGGGATTTTTTATTTTTCATAACTCCTTATATAGCCATTAACTTTGGAGTCAGTCCAAAAATCCTAGCAGAGCCTTTATTAGTTTCTTCCCCAATGGGTAGATCTATTATAGCCCGATGGGTATACAAGGACTGTCCGATTATGATATCTCAGAAAATTACTTCAGCAGAACTTGTAGAGCTAGAGATGGTAGATTTTGATTTCATTCTCAGCATAGATTGACTCTACTCAAGTTATGCCTCAATTGATTATAGAAACAGAATAGTTCATTTTCAGTTTCCAGATGAACCAGTCCTTTAATAGAGGGGTTGTATCACAACGCTTAAGGGTCAGTTGATTTTATACCTTAGAGCGAGAAAAATGATATCCAATGGATGTATCTTCTATCTTGAGCGCGTCAAAGACTCAAACTTAGAAAATCCCAGTCTTGAGTCAGTTTTAGTAGTAAATGAATTCTCTAAAGTATTTCCAGAAGATCTTCCTGGAGTTCCTCTTATTAGGGAAATAGACTTTGGAATAAACCTTCTTCCAGATACTCAACCCAAATCTATTCTGCCATACAGAATGGCACCAGTAAAACTCAGAGAATTTAAAGAACAGCTGAAGGATCTCTTAGATAAGGGATTCGCTAGACCTAGTGTTTCCTTGTGGGGCGTGCCAGTATTATTTATGTATTAGAAAGATGGTTCTCTCAGAATGTGTAAAGACTACCGTTAGCTAAACAAAGTCACACTAAAGAATGAGTACCCACTTCCTAGAATGGATGACTTATTTGACCAACTTCAGGGTGCTAGTTACTTTTCTAAGATAAACCTCAGATCAGGCTATCATCAGCTCAGAGTAAGAGAATGTGACATTTCAAAAATAGCTTTCCGAACTCGGTATGGTCACTTCGAGTTTCTAGTCATGTCCTTTGGTCTTACTAATGCCCCAACGACTTTCATGGACTTACTAAACCATGTGTTCAAGCAGTACTTGGACATGTTCATTATAGTCTTCATCAATGACATTCTTGTCTATTACTATGGCGAGAATGATCATGTAGATCACCTCAGAATCGTACTTCAGACTCTCAAAATTCATCAGTTTGTCAAATTCAGTAAGTGCGAATTTTGGCTAAGGTTAGTATCATTCCTTGGTCATGTTATTTCCAGTGATGGCATTAGAGTTGATCCTCAAAAGACCAAAGCAGTGAGAAGCTGGCTTAGACCCATCTCTCTATCAGATATCAAGAGTTTCTTGAGTTTATCTAGCTATTACCGTTGGTTTGTTGAAGGGTTTTCATCTATCGCATCCCTTATATCCAAATTCAGTCAGAAGATAGTCCAGTTTTAGTGGTCAGATTCATGTGAGAAAAGTTTTTAGGAGTTGAAGACTTGACTCTCCTCGGCCTTAGTTTTGACCCTACAAGACGGTTTAGATGGGTTTGTTGTGTACTATCATACATCCAGGGTAGGTTTGGGTTGTGTCCTCATGCAAAGAGGTAAGGTTAAAGCCTATGCCTCCAGAAAGCTTAAGCCCCATGAGATGAACTATCTGACTTATGATCTTGAGTTAGAAGCTGTAGTGTTTTCCTTAAGGATTTGGAGGCACTACTTATATGGGGTGCATGTTAATGAGTTTATAGATCACAAAAGCCTTCAAAATGTGTTTTCTCAAAAAGATTTATATTTGAATCATAGAAGGTGGTTAGAGTTGTTAAAAGATTATGACATGAGTGTTATGTATCATCCGGGCAAAGCCAACGTAGTAGCTGATGCTCTTCGTAGACTATCTATGGGTAGTGTTGCTCATGTTGAGGAAAGTAATAAGAAGTTAGCTTAGTAAGTTCATCAGTTTGCCCGACCAAGTGTCTTCTTAGTCGATTCAGCAGAGAGTAGTGTATGGGTGCAGAATAGTTTCAAATCCTCTCTAGTTTTCAAGGTGAAGGAAAAAAGGACAAAGATCCCAGTCTAGTTAAGTTTAAAGAGTAAGTCATAGATCAAAAAGTAGAGGTTTTCTCCCAAGGGGGAGATGGTATATTATATTGCCAGGGTCGACTATGTGTGCTAGGTGTAGATGACTTAAGGCAACAAATTCTTGTAGAAGTGCATAGTGCGCGTTACTCTATTCATCCAGGGGCCACTAAGATGAACCATGATTTGTAAGAGATCTATTGGTGGAGTGGTTTGAAGAGAGATATTACAGAATTTGTAGCTAAATTCTTTATATGTTATCAAGTTAAGATTGAGCACCAGAAAACTAGTGGGTCTATGCAGGAGTTCAGTATTCCCACTTGGAAATAGGTAGAAGTGAACATGGAATTTGTGAAGGGTTTGCCTCATACTCGTCATTAGCATGATTCCATTTAGGTTATCATAGACAGGATGACCAAATCAGCTAATTTCTTACCAGTTCATACTTTTATTCAGCCGAGGACTACACCAAACTCTATATCAGGGAGTTGGTCAAGTTCTATGGAGTTCTAGTATCCACTATCTTAGATAGAGGTACCCAGTTCACCTCTTATTTCTGGAAAGCATTCCAAAAGGTCTTCGTACCCGAGTTTATCTCAGTACAACCTTTCACCCTCTGATAGATAATCAAGAAGAAAGGACTATTCAGACTCTAGAAGATATGCTAAGAGCATGCATTGTTAATTTTAAGGGTAGTTGGGATGACCACTTGCCTTTGATCGAGTTCGCATATAATAACATTTATCGTTTCAGTATTCAGATGGCTCCATTTGAGGCTCTCTATGGTAGGAGATATAGATCTCCAATTAGTTGGTTTGAGGTAGGTGAGACCGCAGTAGTAGGGCCTAACCTAGTATTTGATGCCTTAGGTAAAGTTTAGTTAACCAGAGAAAGACTTAGGGATGCCCAGAGACAACAGAAATCATATATAGATATGAGGAGAAAAGATCTAGAGTTTTAGGTCGGTGATTTTATTTACCTAAGGATCTCTCCCATGAAGGGAGTAAAGAGGTTCGATAAGAAGGGAAAGCTCAGTCCCTGATATATTGATCCTTATAGAATTCTCAGTCATTTTGAAAATATAGCTTATTAGCTTGAGTTGCCTTCAGACCTAGCTTCAGTACACCCAGTATTCCATATCTCCTTGCTAAAGAAATGCATTGGTGACCCAACAGTCATAGTCCCCTTAGAGGATGTAAATATTCAGAATGATCTCTCTTTTGAAGAAGTACCAATTCATATCCTCGATCATTAGATTCGTAGACTGAGGAACAAAGAAGTTTCCTTAGTCAAAGTTCTTTGGCGGAATCAGTCCATTGAGGGAACTACTTGGGAAGTAGAAGCAGATATGCAGACCAAGTATCCTCACCTCTTTTTTGCAAACTCAGATCCATCTTAAGGTAACAGTCTTCCATAGCTTTACTTAGTCCCATGTTTAGATATAATTATAAACTTGGTATCCATTACCATTGCATATTCATCTATGCATTCATAAATCAGTTTAGACATGTACCCATGCATCAGATATGTATGTTTAGTATGAAAATTCATCTTATCAGTACTTCAGTCATGTATTCCATGTATCAGATATGCATGTCTAGTATACGAACTAAGTTTGTCAGTAGTTCAGTCTTTTAATCATGCATTAGATATGCATGTTTGGTGTGTCAGCTCAGTCTATCATTGTTTCTTAGCTTAATCAGTATCATTAAATAACGAATGTTCCCAAGGGGGAGATATTGTAATTCCCTGTATTTCTCAAGCTTAACTTAACTCTTAGTTTATGATTTTTCAAATATATAATTTTTGAAAAACAATATTTTTGGTTTAGAGCCTGCAATGGTGTAGCAAATTGAATTAGCTTTCCAACGATGTAAAATTTACCTAAATTTGATAATCGGGTAAGAAGTTATGGCTATTTTAAGTTTCAATCGTTAAACACCATCATTCAGGCCAGTAGCGCGTCGGGGATTATGTCAAAATGGCAATTGTCAGTTTTTAGTGTTTCTCTGCGATATTGGCATGTCGCGCCAGGGCTTATTTTCACATTTGTCAAGTTTTAGTGTACCAACATGATCCCACCGCATTGCAGTGAACTTCCAGGTCACATCCAAGGTGGCAGCGCGATACCACCGCATCGCGCCACCGATTATGTTCCCAGGTGTCTATTTCCAGAGACACAGCGCGATAGCATCGTGTCATACTAGGGGTGAAAATTAGGATATTTCAGTTAATTCTGAATTTTAAATTCCATGGGCTTTTAGGTCTTTTTTCCTCATTCCAGTCATCCTAAACACGAGATTAAAACCCTAAATAGCCTACTATCTTATTATTTAATCAATTTTCCCCAAAATTAAAGTATTCTCTCTAAAATAAAAAACCCTAGCTCCAAGAATCAAGGTCAAAACTCAAGAATTTCTTCAAGAACCTTCAAGAAATAATAGCCCAAGGTATGTTAGGTGTTCATCTATGGGTTCCTTTCACCCATAGAGTACAACAATCTGATTTTAAGCTTCCAAGTAGGACCCCAACTTAGTTATTTTATTTAGGGCATGTTGGTTAGATGATTACCTCTTTTAGTCTCAGTTTCAGTCTCCAGAATAGAACTCAGTTTAGTTCTATAGAATCAGGATTATCAGATACAGTCAATTAGTATCAATAACTCAGTTATCAGTAACTTTAGAATTCAGTTACTCAGTATCAAAACTCAGGACTTAGATTTAGATAATCTTATTTATAGTATTTATTTATATGCACAGTAGCGCATACTCAGTATTTGCAGCAGTATTAGTCATGGGTTAGCTTATGGTCCTTTGGGGTCGTAAGCACCGTGTAGCATCCGGGGTACAGACTCGGGGCGTTACAATAACAATATGGGTTCTGAACCCTAATTAAAAAATCATATAAACATATATAAAATTATGTTCAAAAATTAATTTTGGGCACAAGGATTAAAGGATTATCCTTGTTGAAAATCCCCACATACCTTAATTGATGTTTAGATGAAGATACTTGAACTTTGAGTTCCTATTTGTTCTTTTGAAGATGAATTCTATAAGACCTTGAATTGGGAATCTTTAATTTTGAGCTATCTTGGAAAAATAATGGAGGAAATTGGATTTCTTAGAGATAAAGTTTTGAGTTCTAGGGTTTTCTTGGATAGTAATTTGATGAAAAGTGAGCATAAAATGCTTAGAATGAGCTTAATCTTGTATTTCACATGACTTAGGGGCTTGGGAAAATACCAAACTACCCTTTTAAAATCAACTTTAGAAAGCTAAAAATCCCAATTTGGCCTCCCACTGCGACGCTCCACTATCGGATGGCTAACTAAAAATTGACTAGACAGAACTGGAACATCATTGGTATGAAAGGATATCACGGTAAGACCCTAGAAAAGATATGAGTGCCATTTAGGCCATCACCACGACGTGCCACCATCATAGTGAGCTACTGGAAATTGACTAGTACGAATTAGGACTTCACTGTGATATGGGCCATTCATGGTGGTCCATTGGAAATCAGACAAACGCCATTTTGCATGTCACCACAACACGGTGCTTCTTTTTAGACACCGTCTTCACTAAAAGTGCCATAACTTCTCAATCGAGTATCAGATTGAGACAAAATTGATATCATTGGAAAGCCAAGTCACTTATCTACACATTGGTGGGTCTAAAGCTTAAAAATTCTACTTTTATCAAGAGTTATTAATTTTTGAAGCAAACCCTTGACATTTTAGGTGCTAAAATTGGCTTAAAAAAGTATGGAGTATTACATGTTAGCTATGTGGATCCACTAATTTGATGTCCCAAAGGGCTAGGGTGTCATACTTAACTGACGGGGGACCCCTCAAAGCCTACGATGGTGCCATAAGACTGGAAATTAGGGACTACTACTAATGTCTCATTCCTAACTGATGGGGGAGACAAGTTCCGCACACCTATCTGACGGGGGAGACGCCATCCTAATGTTCACTCGGTGCTAAGTTTTACTTCCAATTGGAAGACACTTATTTTGAACTGAACTAAACTCAAGGGAGAGCTACTCTATAACTGATAGTGCTCATTATTAATATAAATATCCGAGTCTACTGATAAATTTCATTGATGTGTGAGCCTATTCTAACATATTTGAGGCTTTTAACTCTAAATAATTGTAAGGTCTTGAGAGACTTTAGTTTTTTTTTGATTTGTATACTTTGATTTTTGCAGTAAATGTTGAGATGTAGGAGAAGCAAAAATAATGAAAGCAAAAAGTCTAAAAAGTATAGCAAAATAATGGAAAAGTGTGGCTGACGACATTCATGATAAGTCATCAGTCTGGTGATAAGCTATCAAGGATGCCGTCAGCCTTAAACAAAGAATGAGAGTTGAAGATATTTTTGTGATGATGTTCGTTATAAGCTGTCAAGTTGGTCATAAGGCATCAATGTCATTGTCATTCTTAGACAGCAGAAGCCAAAAGTGCAGAGGAGCTGACGACATCCGTGATAAGCTATCAGACTCCTGAAAAGCTATCACGGATATCGTCATCTATTTTGAGAAAAAGCTGCAACTTAGTTTAATTTCCTTATTTAGGTTGAACTATTTAAAGATTTGTTTTAGGGTTTTCTGGAGGCATTCATTCATCATCATTATTATTCTAAAGAGAGTTCGATACTTTGAGTCTTGGAGAATATTTTTCGATATTCCTTTCTTTATCTTTTTGGATTCGAACAATACAACTATTTTGGGATTTTTCTTTGTGATCTAATCTACGATTCACCAATTATTATTCATCTCTGTAAGTTAATCTTCTCAATTATGAATTCAATTATGTGTTTCGTTCTTTGCATCATGAGTGGCTAAACTCCATTAACCTGAATTATGGGATCTAGGGTTAGTTCATGATGATGTGCTAAACACTCAAGATTTAATAGGTGTTAGGATTTCTTGATAATTCTGAGATTTTAATTAATGTTTGTTGATTGCAAATAGTAGACACACCTACTTTGATTTTCTTGAGAAAGAAATCATATACAGTAGGAAGTGAATTATCAATAGGGACTTAGAAATACTTCATTTAATAATCTGCGTTGTAATAAGATTGATTAACTTGAGGTAAAATCTAGGTAGTGAATAGGGATTTCCTAAGTTCGAAAGGATTAGGAAATTAGACGCTTAAATAGGTTGAGAGACATTTGAGCATATCATTGATAAATATAGCTTGTTATCCTAACCACCGTGAGAATATTGATTCACCTTTAGCATCTGTCATGTACCGTAAGCCCTAGTGAGCATAATTTTGGTTATTTCATAAAATGTTGATTAGAAACACTGAAACTAGAGTGATCAACAATTATTTGCTAATCATTAAAAACCCCTACTTTATATTTCACATCATTCGTTTGAATTCAACGTGTAGCTATAGTTTCAAACTAGTTTAATAGCCACTCACATTGTTCCCTGTGGATTCGACCCCGATTCCAAAGTTGGGCAAATATATTGATGAAGATTGCATTGCACTAAATTGATGTGTATGTTAAGCATTATCAAAAATGGCGCCATTGTTGGGGACAAATTTGGGGTATTAAGTTGGTTTGGAATTTAAGCCTACTTGCTTGAATTTAAACTTGTAAATATTTGTTTTTAGTTTTCTTTTATTTCTGGTGTTAGTTTACTTATTACTATGGCATCTTTGAATGAACATGAGATTCGTGGTTGGAAATCATATCTTGATGATCTATGTCTATATTGTGATGGACCTTACTTTTGGCAAGATTATTGATATGCCCCCCAGAGAGAGATATATGCACTGTCTCCATCCTACTTGGAGTATAATTGTTTTTTATGTGGTAGTCAAGATGGACATTGGAGTGATTACCCAAATGCCCCCTTCCTCAGGTATGGTAACCCAAATTCTAGTTCTTCTTATGATTTTGATAGGTCTTATGGTCAAGAACAGGAAGAACGAAACATCAAAAAGAGTGGCATTGAAGCTATGCTTCAACTAATGTTGGATTGTGTGGACACAACAAATGATATCATACATGATATACATCAAGACATAAAGGAAAATAACGAGAAAAGAAGAATGGTAGAGGATATGGATATAGAGGTCAAGCAGTCAAAGAACTTTTCTGTATCATGTTTAGATGATATCTTGTTTGTGGAATCATTTAACATAATGGACGAGTGTGAAGATGAGGAACAAGAATCCTATATTGATGTTGTGCTTGATATTGAGCAATCCTCAATGATTTTTCAACCAACCGAACCAACCATGAGGGATGATGCCAAAATTAAGGAAACAATGCTAGAGGTAAAAGAACAAACCAAGCAAATCTCTTCTGAAGACTCTATCCCAATTTGGGGTGAGGATGCCCAGAAGGATGCAACTCCAAAATTAAGGAGAAGACCTCATTCGAACCATTTTTCAATATTATGCTTGGTAGATGAGATGGACATCCACCTACCCAAGCAATTGAGGTGTTTTGAGGATGAGGAACATAATCCTTATATTTTAGAGTTTGGCATTCAAAAAGAGCAAAATGAAACCCCCCACTTAAAGGTCAGTAAAGGCAAAATTCAATGTGCATCAAGTGGATTATTGATAATCTCATCAATACCCAATGAGCCTATCCAAAAATTTGATATGAAGTTGGGTAAAATATTCAAGTCATCAAAGTGGCGAGATAAAAGAAGTTTCATTGTATCCGTACATTTGCCCAATGCGCCTCGATGATGTATTAATCACAAGTTGGGTCGATGTTTCAAATCCTCTAAGTGGAGACATAAATAATTATCAACAAGGTATCTTGATGAAGTTTGAGTAGTCAAGATAACTGAGTCGTGCCGCAACACTAAATTAGGAGCTTCTTGGGAGGTAACCCAAAGTATTTTGTTGTTTGTATTCATATTATGTGATTGACATCAGATCTTCGCACCCGTGGTTCCATAGGTATGTTTCTAACTCTCTTGTTTTGGTTTGATGCATTAGGGACATTGCATGGTTTTAAGTTGATGGTGGGGCTACTTGTGGGTGTTGATGTCCTTCGTGGATTTTTGTTATCGTGCCTCTTTTCCCCGGAGTCTTGTTCCTAGTAGAGCTGGCATGTTTAGGCGTATTGTATTTTGTTTTGTGATGTGTTGTGGTTAACTAGGAGAAATACAAGTAATGAGGCAGTTAATATGTTTTGTGATTTTTGAACACCTCTCCAAGTGTCTATTTGTAATACCGTGTGACCTGTATCTAATTGTGACCACAGTTCATCTTTTGGTGGCATTAGTTCTGGCAACTTGATAATCAGTGCTAAATAATTGCATGAACCGGATATGTAGTGATGTACGATATATTTGTATTCCATGTGTGTGTGAGGTCTTACTCAGTTCCCTTTATGTGTAAATCCAGAACTTGCTCGGTTAGTCTTGCCTTGGTTGTAGGAAAGGGGTTAGGAGAGGATTATAGGCTGTTCTAATATTAGCCCACTTTTACCTGTAATGACCTTCCCGATATACATAATATCCCCTGATCCCTATTTTGAGACTGAATATCCTATTTCTTTCATGACACCTATCACTTTCCCTTTTGCATTACAATGAACCTATTTTGGCCCTAGTCCCCCTTGGACACTGTGCACCTTGACTTAGGCAAACAACCTAAGTTGAGGGTGGATATCAGAGGAGTGCATGATACAAAATGAGTATAAAGAGAGGAAGAATAAAAGAAAAGAATAAAAAGTTGGGTGCGGTGAAAAAGGAATAAGAAATGAGAAAGATGTGTAAAAGATGATAAAAAGATAATGTGATAATTGAAAAGGACGCATCCATCTTGAGCATGTGTGATCAATAAAAGAGAGGAAGAAAAGAAGGTTGAGATTTGGAACCCCAAAAGTTTAGTGTAGTGTCAAGGAGGTATAGTCACTCTAAAATATCCATGAATATCATACCAGCCCCTGGCCTACGTTTCAAGCTTAAGAAAAGCCTTATAGTGATCCTAACTGACCTGTCTGAAATCTTGGGTACTGACTATAAGGGAAAGCCTATGGCATTTGACATGTAGTGTTTGGAACTTCATTCTGAGAGTGAGTCTTGTTTTATCCCTTTGTTTATTTATTTGAATTCTGATATGAGTGAAAAAGGGATTTCTTTATTGTGAGGGCACACTGTGTATGTTTCTAGGCACTGACTTGTTCAGATAAGTGTGATCTTGGTATGGCATGGTTGTTATTGCTGAATTTTTTCCGTATCTTGATTCTTGTGAGTTACATGGTTGTTTTTTGAAACATCAACAGTGAGCTTTAAAATTGACTGACCTTGGAGATGGTGAATGTATTCTGAACTAGTATGAGTAGTTAGCTGCCAAATTGTACTTTGTATTCTTTTAGTTATGTTATGGTTGCTTGAGGACAAGAAGTTGTTTAAGTTGAGGGTGTTGATGTGTGAGCCTACGCTAACACATTTGAGGCTTTTAACTGTAAATAATTGTAAGGTCTTGAGCAACTTTAGTTTTTTTTGATTAGTTTACTTTGATTTTTGCAGTAAATACTGAGATGTAGGAGAACTAAAAATAATGGAAGAAAAAAGGATGAAAAGTGAAGCAAAATAAAAGACAAGTATGGCTGACGATGTTCATGATAAGTTGTCAAGGATGCCGTCAGCCTTAAACAAAGAATGACATTTGAAGATATTTTTGTGACAACGTTCATGATAAGCCGTTAGGTTGGTCATAAGGCATCAACGTCGTCGTCAGCCTTAGACAACAGAAGCTAGAAGTGTAGAGAAGATGACGACATCCACGATAAGCCGTCAGGATCCTGATAAGCTATCACGGATGTCGTCGTCTATTCCGAGAAAAAGCTGTAACTTTAATTTTATTTCCTCATTTAGGTTGAACCGTTTAAAGCTTTGTTTTAAGGTTTTTGAGAGGCATTAATTCATCATCATCATTATTCTAAAGAGTGTTCGATACTTTGAGTCTTGGAGAATATTTTTCAATATTCCTTTCTCTATCTTTTTGGATTCAATCAATACAACTATTTTGGGAATTTTCCTTTGTGATCTAATCTACGATTCACTAATTATTATTCATCTCTGTAAGTTAATCTTCTCAATCATGAATTCAATTATGTGTTTCGTTCTTTGCATCATGAGTGGCTAAACTCCGTTAACCTGAATTATGGGATCTAGGGTTAGGTCATGATGATGTGCTAAACACTCAAGATTTAATAGGTGTTAGGATTTCTTGATAATTCTGAGATTTTAATTAACGTTTGTTGGTTGCAAACAGTAGACACACCTACTTTGATTTGCTTGAGAAAGAAATCACATACAGTAGGAAGTGAATTATCAACAGGGACTCAGAAATAATTCGTTTAATAACCAGCGCTGTAACAAGGTTGATTAACTAGAGGTAAAATATGGGTAGTGAATAGTGATTTCCTAAGTCTGAAAGGATTAGAAAATTAGACGCTTAAATAGGTCGAGAGACATTTGAGCATATCATCGATAAAGATAGCTTGTTATCCTAACCACCGTGAGAATGTTGAGTCACCTTTAGCATCTGTCATGTACCATAAGCCCTAGTGAGCATAATTTTGGTTATTTCATAAAATCTTGATTACAAACACTGAAACTAGAGTGACCAACAATTATTTGCTAATCATTAAAAACCCCCACTTTATCTTTTCACATTATTCATTTGAATTCAACTTGTAGCTATAGTTTCAAACTAGTTTAATTGCCACTCACATTGTTCCCTGTGGATTCAGCCCCGACTCCAAAGTTGGGTAAATATATTGATGACGACTGTTGAGCGTTATCATTCAAGAATTGATTGTCTGATTACTTGAAAAGCTGAATTTATGCAAATCACATAGGTATCGGGTGTTCATAACCCACTATCACTGAATGAGATTTACAGTAATGCCATATAAAAGCTATAAAACCATAGTAGCAGATCATAGTTCAAAAACCCAACACTTAGGCATTTCATCCAACATATGAGAGTCTAAAATATAAGAATGGGAATGGGTAAATCATGTGATAATAACATATTTACAACACTAAAACTATGAATTACAAGAGTTCAATATTCAAAACATGCAATGGATTATTCCATCAAAAACTCGTGTAATCATAACTTGAAATCAAATTATCGAGATGTTTATGGGCATAAATCAACTTAATCATGTAAAACTCATAAATTAAAACATAAAAAAAGGATTCTTGGACTCCATGGGTGGAAAGGGTCCATGGATGAACATTAGACATACATTAAACCCTTAATCTTGGAAAAAAAACACTAATCTTGATGCTTTCTTCAAGGTTTTTGGATTTGGGAACTTGAATTCTTGGATTCCTTGGAAGAAATGAATTAAATTTGATGATCATGAGGAAAGAGTAGGATTTTCTTTTAGAGGAAATTGAAGAAGATGGGCAAATAATGCCCTAACTGGAGATTTAATTCGTAATTTGATGACTTGGATTGTGGGATAAAGACGTAATTGCCCCCTCAAACATTTAAATTCATAACTAGAATGCGGATTAATATCTCACTATGATGCGATGGGGACACTAATCTATAACCACCGCGACATGAGGCTATCGTGGCGAGCTGCTGGAATTAAAATCCAAACACGACCTAATCCTCATCCAAAATATTAGAAACTTTCCTGAGACATGGTCCTTACACCCGTGAACACGAATTAACTCAAAAACCAATGTCTTGGGGTTGGGAAGACCCATTTAAAAATCCTTAAATTATGAGGCCTAAAAAAGACTAAGTCCCCAACACAATGAAATTTTTAGGAATCAAGCCACTTATACATGCAACTAGGAGCTGAACTGAACTAAGAATAATAAGGGTTATTAGAATATCTCCCCCTTGAGAACATTCATCCTCAAATGAGACTGATTAAGCTGAGAGTTGTGAACTAAGAAAACTGAGATCACATACTGAACATGCATAACTGAATACATGGTTATATGACTAAGTCTGAAACATGATACATGACTGAATTGAATTCATGAATGCATACAATGACATGAGAATGATTATATAGCTGGAACTGAGAATGGAAAAGAAATAATCTAAGGAAAATGATTACCTTAAGAGGAGTTTGAGTTTACAAAGAAGAGATAAGGGTACTTGGTACATATATCTTTCTCTGATTCCCAGGTGCTCCCTCAACAGACTGATTTTGCGAAAGAAATTTGACCAAGGGAACTTCTTTGTTCCTTAGCCCATGAATCTGACGACCAGGGATCTCGACTGGGATTTCTTCATAAGAAAGGCTATCCTGAACATCTATGATTTCTAAAGGAACCACGACAGATGGATCACCAATACACTTTTTTAATAAAGAAACATTAAACACTGTTTGCACTGATGCCAATCTACATGCAATTCAAGCTCATAAGCTACCTTTCAGAAATGACTTAAAAATTTATAAGGGCCAACATATCGGGGAATGAGCTTCCAATTCTTGCAACATCTCTTCACTCCTTTCATGGGCAATATTTTTAGATAGAATAACTTGCCAACATCGAACTCAAGGTCTCTTATCCTTACATTTGCATAAGATTTTTGATGACTTCGGGATGTCTTCAGCCTTTCCCAGATTAGCTGAACTTTCTCTATCACATAGAACACTTAATCCATCCCTACCAAAGAATCCTCACTTGCCTCAAACCAACTAATAAGAGACTGACATCTCCTCCTATAGAGAGCCTCAAACAAAGCCATCTAATACTGGAGTGATAACTGTTATTGTAGAAAAACTCAGTCAATGGTAAATGATCATCCTAACTACCTTTGAAATCAAGCTCACACTCCCTCAACATATCTTTTAAAGTCTAAATGTTCCTCTCTGCTTGATCATCTGTCTGAGGATGAAAAACTGTACTGAGATGAACATTGGTACCAAGACCCTTCTAAAAAGCTTTCCAAAAATGAGAGGTAAACTGAGTACCCCTATACAAAATGACAAACAACGGGACTCCATGCAACCTAACCAACTCTCTAATATAGAGTTTTGCTAATCCTCAGCTGAGTATGTAGTATGAACATGTAAGAAATAGGTTGATTTGGCTAGTCTATCTATAATGACCCATATCAAATCTTGGTGGTGACGTGTATGAGGTAAAACCATCACAAAATCCATGTTCACCTCTTCCCACTTCTAAGTGGGAATACTAAACTCCTAAAATGTGACACTAGGTCTTTAGTGCTCAATGTTAACCCGCTAATAATTAGAACAGTTAGCGCTACAAACTCTACTATATTTCTCTTTATACAACTCCACCAATAGATTTCCCGCATATCATGGTACATCTTAGTTGCTCCTTGGTGTAAAGAGTAACATGCACCATATGCTTTTGCCAAAATCTGCTACCTTAAACCATCAATGGATGTCACACACAACCTACCATAACATTGCAATAAGCAATGTCTCCCTTGTGAGAAAACCTCTACCTTCTGATCTCTAAATGATTCCTTAAACTTAACTAAATTAGAATCCCTATCTTGATTTTCTTTCACTTCAACAACCAAAGAAGATTTTGAACAATTCTAAACCCATACACTACCTTCAGTTGAATCAACTAACCGAATACCTAATCTAGCAACCTGATAAACCTCTCTGACTAACTTTTTTTATCACCCTCAACATGAGAAACACTACCCGTAGACAATCTACTCAGTGCAACTGCCACTATATTGTACTTGCCCAGATGATACAATATACTCATGTCATAATCATTTAACAACTCAAGCCACTTTCTCTAATGAAGATTTAAATCTTTCTGCAAAAATACATACTGCAAACTTTTGTGATCCATGAACATATCAACATGAACTCCATAAATATAATGCATCCAAATTTTCAAGGCAAAAATAATAGCTGCCAACTCAAGATCATGGGTAGGGTAATTCTTTTCATGAGGTTTACTGTCTAGAGGCATAGGCTATGACCTTACCTCTCTATAATAAAATACAACCAAGACCAATTTTAGAAGCATCACAGCAAACAACAAACCCATTTGAACCATATGGTAAAGTCAAGACTAGGGCTGAGGTGAGTCGAGTCTTCAAATCCTAAAACCTCTTCTCATAAGAATTTGACCACTGAAACTTAACCTTTTTTGAGTCAATTTAGACATGAGGGATGATATTGATGAGAACCCTTAAACAAACCATTGGTAATTACCAACCAAACCTAAGAAACTCTCGTTATCTAATAGAGAGATGGGTCTAGGCCAGTTTCTCACTACTTCAGTCTTTTGAAGGTCAACTCTAATGTCATCACCAAAAATAATATGTCTAAGGAAAGCTACTGATCCTAGCCAAAATTTGCACTTACTAAATTTGATGAATAATTGATGAGCTCTAAGAGTCTACAATACAACTCTGAGATGGTCTACATGATCATTTTTTCTATAGGAATAGACGAGAATATCATCAATGAAGACTATGACGATCATGTCCAAGTACTACTTGAACACTCTATTTATCAAGTCCATAAAAGTTGTTAGGGCATTTATTTGTCTAAAATACATAACTAGAAATTTAAAGTGACCATACTGGGTTCTGAATGTTATTTTTAGAATGTCACATTCTCTGACTCTGAGCTGATGATAGCCAAATCTAAGGTCTATATTAGAGAAATTACTGGCACCCTGAATTCGGTCGAATAAGTCATGAATCCTGGGGAGTAGCTATATATTCTTGATTGTGACCTTATTCAACTGATGGTAATCGATGCACATTCTGAGAGAACCTTCATTCTTATGCATAAAAAGGACCGGAGTGCCCTATGAGGAAATACAGGGTCTGATAAATCCCTTATCTAAGAGATCTTTCAACTGTTCTTTCAACCCTTTGAGCTCAGCTGGAGCTATTCTGTAGGGTAGAATAAAAATAGGCTGGGTATCTGAAGGAGATGTATTCCAAAGTTAATTTCCCTTTCATAGGGGACTCCAAAAAGATCTTCAGGGAACACATCTAGAAATTCCCTCATTAATGAAACTGACTCAAAACTGGGAGTCACAGAATTAGAGTCTTTATCTCAAACAAGATGGTATATTCACCCCTTAAATATTATTTTTCTTTCCTTAATATATGATACAATTTGCCCCCTAAGCACTAAAGTACTACCCCTCCATTAAATAATTGGTTCATTAGGAAACTGAAACTGAACAACTTTGTTTCTACAATCAACTGAGGCATAACATGAGTGGAGCCAATCCATACCGAGAATGACATCAAAATTAGTCATCTATGACTTTACAAGGTCAATTGAGGTGACTTTTTGGGATATTATATCAAATAGTTCCTATATACTTGCCTAGCTACAATAGAGATACCTACTGGTGTAGACATTAAGAAAGGTTCTTCTGAAGATTCAGGATTGACACCGAATTTTTCTACTATATAAGGGGTTACAAAGGATAACAAAGATTCAAGGTCTAATAATGCATGAACATGAAGGTGAAAAACCTGTAACATACCCGTAACCATATCAGAAAAACTTTCCTGATCCTATTAGGATTGAAGTACATACAACCTATTCTGGCACTATCCATTGGTGGTACTGGAAGTGGCACCCTACCGAGTCAGATGACTTTTTTGTGCTGCTGAAGTGTTAGTCTGACCATGCTGGTGATCATTATTACCCTTACACATACTTACAGGATACTTCCTCATCCTGTGGCCTGACTTGCCACATCCAAAGCACACACCACTACCAACTCTAGACACATCCCAATGATTCTTGCCACACTTTTCGCAGAGTGGATTAGTATGACCACTGTTCATGTTACCTTAGATTTAGAGCCTGGAGCTCTATCCCAACTGTCATTCCTAGACTTTTGCATTAGCACACAAGCTGAAGATGGAGTTGGGGTGTCAGAACCTGAGGCTACTCCTTAGTCATGACCAACAGTGCTTATGGTTAAAAAAGACCATAAGCTAACCTATAAGTTAGTACATGCTGTGAGCACTAAATGACACTAATAAAATACAAATGTGTAGAATAACTAAATATGCCATAAGGTTTTAAATACTAAAACATTTCTGAATCATAAGTCTAAAAATAACTGCCCCAAAAAACAACTATCTGAAAATTGATAAAAGTAATAACAAACTAACTGACTGTATGAAGTTTCTAAAAGCTTCTAAAACTGACTAAATAAGAGTTGATGGGATAGGCCCAAATAACTCTGACTGACTAATAAACTAAAAACACCAAAATAAACATAGTTGGTCCTTGGAATATGAGAAGTCACACTACTACTGTTGATGCATTAAAATGCCTAAGTATGGTCGGGAACCTAAGCGTCTAAACATATGATATGATACATCATAGTTCAATAAATGAGTATGAGGTCAATACTTTGAATGTACTGGTATGCTAGATGAGGTTAGCCTAATATTAATGGGTTATGTGCATAAGAACTAATTGATTGAACGTACAACATGAGGTAACTAAATAACTGATATGAATGTGTGAATGCTGTAAAATCTGAGAATGCATGACCAAGTATATAACATGATTCTAAAATAGTCTGTAAACTGAAAGACTGAAATATGGTAACTGAATATCTGATAACTGTATGCTAAGGTCATTGTAAACCTGAACTAAATCATATTGAATACTGAACTAAGACTATGAGACGTATCATCTAACTGACATACCCTAATCTGAGCTAATCAGGATCCAACCTATAACCCCAACTAAAAGGGTGTCAGTACCATGCCACGAGTACGGACAATGGCTTTGTGGATCTACTAAACCGGTGTCCCTAAGGACTAAAGAGTCACCCTAATCTGATAGGAGTACTCATGATATTCGAGTCAACCTTAGACTGGCAGGAAGATATCTCAACCTTCGCTGTCTACATAATTCTGTAACTCAGGGATTTCCTACTAAGGATCACACCCTAACCTAGCACGAATGCCCTCATCCCTGGGTTCGTTCAGTGCTGAATCCTACTACTAACTAAATTGACACTGGTCACTAGACTGGACTAAGCTTAACTAAACCCATAATTGACCGTATTTACTAATTGAATGATGTTGCTCATTATATGACTTAAATTATTCTGTAGATACTGAAAAACTAGGTAAACATCTAAATTTGGGGTATTCACAAACCCTCAGGACTTGATAAGAATAATAATAGGACATACTAAAGCTTTGAAAAACCATAATAAGTAGTCGTTGTTCAAACTCAATTATTTAAGGCATTTCATCAAACACTTGGAATTCATAGGCTTAAGCATGGGAATAGTTTAAACATGTAATAATAGCATAATTGCAATACTAAAATTAGGGATTAATATTTAACAAGAAAATAAGCACCATTCAAATCTGTAAAGGTAAATTCTAACAAAACCATATGATAATGATAAGTTGAAATCCAATTTCATAATAGTTTCATGAAGATAACTTACAATAACTAGTAAAAATCATAACTTTAATCTTAAAAATAGTTTCTTGGACTCCATGGGTTAAAAGGTCACATGAATGATCATCTAACATACCTTAAAAGCTTAAATCTTTGAAAAGAAACACAATTCCTTAAGCTTCCTTGGAAACTTTTGAATTTAGGAACTTATTTTCTTAATTTTTCTTGAAAGGAAAAGATTTAAATTGATGAAATAGGGAAGAGATTAAGGTTTATTTGGGAGTAAAATTGGGGATTTTTGGCAAAATATGCCTTAATTCAAGCCAAATCCTATGTTAATACAGATTGGACGATGGGAAAAGACAAAACTTTCCTTCTATAATTTAAATTCGTAACTAGGACCCCGATTAGGCCATCACCATGATATGCCAGTGATACCATCGCTATTCCACCATGATGCGGTGCCATCGCGTTGAGATGCTAGAATTGAAATTCAAATACGGCCCAAACCTCGTCTGAGAATTTTGAAACTTCCTTGAGATATGCTTCTTACACCCCTGAAGATGAATTAACTCAAAAAATTATATCTCGGGGTTGGGAAGGTCACTTTAAAAATAATCTAAGTTAAGAGGCCAAAAATAAAACTAAGTCAAGAGGCCAAAAATAAAACTAAGTCCCTAATACTTAGCTAAATTTTTAGGTTCTAAGCCTCTTATGCATACGCTATGGGCTGAACCCAGCTAAGACTAATATGGGGTATTACAACATATATGTCCCCCTTGGGAATATTTTCCCTTAAATAAGTCTAATTAAGCTTAGAATACTGAGGAAACTAAAATCACATACTGAACATGCATTACTAAAAACATAGTTACATGACTGAGTCTGAAACATAATACATGACTAAATTGATTCGTGAATGCATGTAATGACAGAAAGATTATTATATTGCTAGAACAGAGGATGGAAAAGTGATAATCTAAGAAAAAATATTACCTTAAATAGAGTCTGAGTTTGCGAAGATAAGATGAGGGTACTTGGTATGCATGTTTACTTCTGCTTCCCAGGTGGCTCCCTTAACGGACTGATTCCGCTGATGCACTTTGAACAAGGGAATTTCTTTGTTCCTTAGCCTATGAATCTGACGATAAAGGATTGCAACTATAATTTCCTCGTAAGAAAGGCTGTCCTGAACACCTGTACTTTCTAAAGGGACTACTACAGTTGGGTCGCCAATACACTTCTTTAGCAATGAGACATGGAACACTAGATACACTGATGCCAAATTTGCAGGCAGCTTAAGCTCATTAGCTACCTTCCTAAAATGACTTAAGATCCAATAAACTACTATATATCGGGGACTAAGCCTCCTATATTTGCTTAATATCTTAAATTTCTTCATGGGAGAGATCTTCAAATATACCAAATATCCAACCTCGAACTCAAGATCTCTTCTTCTCACATCTGTATATGATTTTTGTTGGCTTTGAGCTATCTTAAGCCTCTCCCTGTTAAACTAAACTTTCTCCAAGGTATCAAATACTAAATCTAGCCCTATCAATGCAATTTCACCTACCTCAAACAGACCAATATGAGATCTACATCTCGTTCCATAGAGAGCCTTAAATGTAGCCATTTGAATACTGGAGTGATAACTATTATTGTAGGAAAACTCAATCAATAAAAACTGATCATCTCAACTACCTTTAAAATCGATAACATATGCTCTCAATATTTTATTTAGGTTCTGAATATTCCTTTCTTCCTGACCATCTATTTGAGGGTGAAAGGCTGTACTGAGATGAGCTTGGGTACCAAGACTCTTCTAAAAATCTTTCAAAAAGTGAGAGGTAAATTGAGTAACTTTATTTGAAATATTAGACAGCGGAACTCCATATAACCTAACCAACTCTCTAATATAGAGCTTGGCATAATCCTCAGTTGTATAAGAAGTATGAACTGGTAAGAAATGGGCTGATTTGGTCATTCTATCTATGATAACCCATATTGAGTAATGCTGATGATGCAAATGGGGCAACGCTATCAAATAATCTATGTTTACCTGTTCCCACTTCTAAGAAAAAATGCTGAACTCCTACAAAGTTCCTATAGGCTTTTAGTGTTCAACCTTAACCTACTAAAAATTTGAGCACTTAGCTACAAACTCTGCAATATCCCTCTTTATTCCACTCTATATATAAATTTCTCTCAAATCACGATACATCTTAGTGGCCCCTGGGTGAATAGGGTATTGCACACCATGCGCTTCTGCAAGGATTCGCTGTCTCAACCCATCAATATACGGCACACATATTCTACCCTAACATCGCAACACACCATCTCTTCCTTGGGAGAAAACGTCTACCTTCTGATCTCTAAATGATTCCTTCAACTTAACCAGACTAGAATCCCTATCTTTCTCTCCTTCACTTTGGAAATCAAAGAAGATTTTGAACTATTTTGAACCCATACACTACCCTCAGCTGAATCCACCAACCAAACACCTAATACAGCAAGCCGATGAACTTCCCTGACTAACTTCTTCTTCTTATTTTCTGCAAGAGTAACACGACTCATACACAATCTACTAAGCTCATTTGCCACTATATTGGCCTTTCTTGAATGATACTAAACACTTATATCATAATCATTCAACAATTCTAGCCACCTTATTTGATGGAGATTTAAATATTTCTATGGAAACATATACTGCAAGGTTTTGTGATTCGTGAACATATCAACATGAACCCCATAAATATAGTGCCTCTAAATTTTAAGGCAAAAACAATAGCTGCTAGCTCAAGAACATGGGGTTAAAGCTATCTAAAGGCGTAGGTTATGACCTTACCTCTTTGAATCAAAACACAACCCAAACCAACTTTGGAATCATCATAGTAAACAATAAATCCATCAGAACTATCTGATAAGGTCAACACTGTGGCTGAGGTAAGTTGAGTCTTTAACTCCTAAAAACTCTTTTCGCAAGAATCTGACCACTAAAACATGACTTTCTTCTGTGTCAATCTAGACATGGGGGATGTAATAGGCAAAAATCCTTTAACAAACCATCAATAATAGCCAGCCAAACCAGAGAAACTCCTAATATCTGACGGAGATATGGGTCAGGTCCAGTTTTTTAATGCTTTAGTCTTTTGAGGGTCAACTCTAATTCCATCAATGAATATAATATGGCCAAGGAAAGCTACTAATATTAGCCAAAATTTGCACTTACTGAATTTAGTGAACAACTGATAGGATCTAAGAGTCTAGAATACAATTCTAAGGTGGTCTGTATAATTATTTTCATTACGGGAATAGACAAGAATATCATCAATGAAGACTATGATGAACATATCCAAGTACTACTTGAATACTCTGTTCATCAAATCCATGAAAGCTGCCGGGGTATTTGTTAGACCAGAGGATAGAACTAGAAACTTGAAGTGACCATATCGAGTTCTGAAAGCTATTTTAGGAATGTCAGATTCTCTAACTTATATATTAGATGGGGTTATGCTGATATGCATAGTTATGTGCATGAGTAATAACTGACTAAATGAACAGCATGAGGCAAGTGAATAACTGATATGAATGCATAGATGCTGTAAAATCTGAGAATGGATGACCAAGTATATAACATGATCATGAAATAATTTGTAAACTAAAATACTAAAATTTGCTAACTGAATATCTGATAACTATATGCTAAGGTCATTGCAAACTTAAACTGAATCGTACTAAATACTAGACTGATATTGTAGGAGGTATCGTTTAACCAACATTCCCCAATCTGAACTAATCAGGGTCCAACCATTAACCCCAGCTGGAAGGGTGTCAGTACCGTGTCATCGGTACAGACAATGGCTGTGTGGATCCACTAAAATGGTGTTCTAAAGTACTAAAGAGCCACCCTAATCTGGTAGGAGTACTCATGAGATTTGAATCAACCTTAAACTAGAAAAAAGATATCTCAACCTATACTGGATACGTAGTTCTATAACTCAGGGATTTCTACTAAGGGTCACACCCTAACCTTCCATGAATGCCCCCATCCCTAGGTTCGCTCGGTGCTGAATCCTACTCTCAACTGAACTGAAACTGGTCACTAGACTGGACTAAGCTTAACTGAACCCACAACTGACTGTATTAACTGATTGAATGATGCTGCTCATTGTATGATCAAATCATTTTGTAGATACTGAAAATTAGGTAAATAGCTAAATTTTTGGTATTCATAACCACCAGGACTCAATAACAATAACAATACGACATACTAAAGCTTTGAAAAACCACAATAAATAATCATTGTTCAAACTCAATCATTTAGTCATTTCATCAAACACTTGGAATTCATGGTCTTAAGCATGTGAGTATTTTAAACATGTAATAATAGAATAATTGCAATACTAAAATCATTGATTAAGATTTAACAAGTGAATAAGCACCATTCAAATGTGTTAAGGTTAATTCCAATGAAACAACATGATAAACATATTTTTAAATCCAAGTTCATAATAGCTTTATGATGATAGCTCACAATAACAAGTAAAAATTATAACTTTAATCTTGAAAATAGGTTCTTGGACTCCATGGGTTAAAAGAAACCACGAATGAACATCTAACCTACCTTAAACGCTTATATCTTTGAAAAGAATCATAATTTCTTAAGCTTCCTTATAGACTTTTGAATTTGGGAACTTGTTTTCTTGAAAGAAAATGAGTTTAATTTGATGAAATAGGAAGTGCTTAAGGTTTATTTGAGAATAAAATTGGTGATTTTGGGCATAATATGCCTTAACTGAAGCCAAATCCTATGTTTGTACAGATTGGGGCGATGGAAAAATACAAGGCTGCCTTTTTGAAATTTAAATTCATAACTGGGACACCGATTAGGCCATCACTGTGATGTGCTAGTGATGCCATCTCTATTACACTATGACGCAGTGCAATCATATTGAGATGCTGGAATTAAAATCCATACTTGACCTAAACCTCATTCAAAAAATACAAAACTTCCCCATGACATGCCTCTTACACCCTAAACTTGAATTAACTTAAAACTTACATCTCGGGGTCAGGAAGGTCACTTTAAAAATCATCAAAGTTAAGAGGACAAAAATAAAACTAAGTCCCCAACACTTAGCTAAATTTTCAGGCTCTAATCTTCTTATGCATGCGTTATGGGCTGAACTGATCTAAGACTAATACGGGGTATTACATGGGGTTGAAAATTTCTAATGAAACTGAGGATGATTACCACCTTCTAACCTTGGCTAAGAAAAGTTAAAACTACCTACTCTGGCTCTCTTATTCTTTCTCTATTTCTCCTTAATTTTCTCTTTCTCAATCTGGTGAGCATGAACCATCAACCTATATAGGTCCATCTCCTTAATAAACATAGCAGTCTTGAACTCCTTAACCACACTATTAGCTACACCAAAAACATATTTACTTATTTTAGACCTGTTATCAGCCACCATCGAAGGAGCGTACCTCGCCACCTGAGTGAACTTAAGTAAGTATTCCTTCACACTCATATTAGCTTTCTTCAAATTAATGAATTCCTGCACTTTAGGTTCCCTCAACTCCAATGGAAAAAACCTATCTAAGAAGGTCATGGAAAACTCCTCCCACTCAACAAGCCCTGCCTCAATACCCCTATCTTCCTTTCGTTGCTTATACCAGCTGTGAGCTACATCCTGCAACTAATATGCAAACAATTTTGCACTCTCACTTGAGGTGAAACCCATGATATGAGTCACCTTTTGAAACATATCGAGAAATTTCTATGAATCCTCATCAGACTTGGATCCCAAAAACAAAGAGGGATTTATTTGGGTGAAATCCCAAATCCTAGTTACAACTGTATTTGCCACTGAATTTGCTGGGGTAATAACTTGATCGTTGGTTTGAGCAATTACTTAATGAGATAAGGTAGTGAATGTATCTCTAAACTTGGAATGAGAGACGTGTTCATTCAAGGGACCTTCCTGAACAGGTAGAGGTGTGGGCTAATTTTCCTTTTCTTTTTCCATTGTTTCTTTTGGGAGGCATTGTCACTATAAACGGAAGAAAGAATGAGTCATAAAGATAGTTTTGAATAGAACTTATGATTATTCACATGACATGAATACTGAAAAAGGGGAAATATTTCCTAAAACATCTTGTAGCCTCTTTTCCATAAGTGTGGCGCGCTTTACACCCATGTATAGGACTTTACTCAATGTGGATTTTCAGACTCCCTAGGGCTCTCTGAAACCTTGGGCTTTGATAATAAGTTTTATCATGACCCAAGGTTACCCCTAGTCGCAAAAATGATGCTTATGATCACAAGTGGCCATAATCTAACCCATGAGCTAGTACTTGCTATGAGCATAGTGCTATATAATCATAATAAACATTCATGGAAAATAACTAATAAGGCCATAAGGTTTAGATATTGAAAATACAACTAAATTCATAAGTCTAAAAATATCTGTCAATACTGATAAACCTGATAAAACTAACTGATTATCTAAATATCTGAAAAGCCTCTAATTGACTGACAGTGGAGTTAATGGGACAAGTCCCCAACTAACTCTAACTGACTAAATAATACTAAACTATAGAGTAACTGAAATATACCATCATGTCCCTAAAAGATGAGGACTTACCACTGCTGCTGTTGATTAACGATGAGATGTCTAACTACAGTCGGGGAACTGAGCGTCTGAACCTATGATATAAGACATCATAGCACAAAGAAAATATGTGATCAGTACTTTGAATGTACCGGTATATGAGATGAGGTTAGGATGATATACATAGGCTAACTGTGCATAAAATAATGACTGACTATATAATATAAGATAACTAAGTAAGCATACATGAAAACTAAAATACTGAGAATGAAAAACCAAGCATATATAAATTTTTGAAATAATCTGTAAACTAAAATATTAAAATTTGATAGCTGAATAACTAAGAATATGTATGCATTGGTCAAGAAAACCTTAAATAAAATAATACTGAATACTGTATTAAGACTGTAGGAGCTAACTATAACTAACTTTCCACAAATTTATTTTTGGGGTCCAACTTGTAACCCAAGTTGGAAGGGTATCAGTATTGTTCCATGTGTATTAACGCTGGCTGTGTGGATCCACTAATCTGATGTCCCAAAGGACTAGGGTGTCATGCCAAACTGATGGGGCACCCCTCAAAGTTTATGGTAGTGCCGTTGGTATGGAACATAGGAACTGCTACTAATGTCTCATGCCTAACTAACGTAGGAGACAAGTGCCTCATGCCTAAAGGACGGGGGAGACGTTATCCCTATGTTCACTTGGTTGTTTTACTCCCAACTAGAAGACACAGATTCTTAACTCAACTAAACTTAACTTAAAGCTCTTTTATAACTGATAGTGCTCATTATGAATATAAATATCTGAGTATACTGATAAAGTTCATGGAATGACTATTTGAATACTTGAAAAGCTAAATTTATATAAATTAAGTAGGTATCGGGTGTTCATAACTCACCCGCAATGAATGAGATTAATAGTAATGCCATATAAAAGCTGTAAAATCATAGTAGGGGATCATAGTTAAAAAAACCTAGAACTTAGGCATTTCATCAGACACATAAAGTCAAAAATTTAAGCATGCCAATGGGTAAATCATGTGATAATAACATAGTTACAACACTAAAACCATGAATTAAAATGTTAAATTACAAGATTTCAATATTCAAAGCATGCATTAGCTCATTCCATCGAAAACTCGTGTAATCATTACTTGAAAACTCGCATAATTCAATTTGATGATGTGAAATTCATAATTTAAAACATAAAAAAAGGATTCTTGGACTCCATGGGTGAAAAGGGTCCATGGATGAATATCACACATACATTAAACCCTTAATCTTGAAAATAAATCACTAATCTTGATGCTTTCTTAAAGGTTCTTGGATATGGAAACTTGAATTATTGGTTTCCTTGGAGGGAAAGGAATGAAATTTTCTAATATTGAGGAAAGAGTAGGGTTTTCTAACTAGAGCTTTAATTCATAGTTTGATGACTTGGATTGATGAGACAAGATGCAATTTACCCTCAAACATTTAAATTCATAATTGGAATGTGGATTAACATGTCACTGCAATGCGATAAGGTCACCAGTCATACCATTTTATCAATTTTCATGGGGATCATAAGTAGAAATTGCTAAAATATAACATTCAGAAAGAGAAGCATTGTTAAATAGAGTTGCTAAGATTAAGGATTACCAGTCATACCACTTAAGATGAGTATAGTCCTATTATTTTGATTCTTTCTTTATGTACTCATGTCCTCCTATTAGTACTTCATGTCTATGCTATTCCCTTGAAATTATATCTCGTGATACCATAATTCTTAGTATTGATTGCTAGACCTTTGTAGTTAATATAGTTTAGTCCACGCTAGTATATGTAGCAAAGATAGCCTAAAGAAATATTTATTTAATCCATATATATGTTCACTATATCTTTGACCTTCATTTGAGGATGAATAATCTCAATGGGGGATATCGTAACACCTCAAAAATTTTGATTAAAGATTTGAATTGTAATTCAAATTCATATAGACCCAAATATAATGATTTATGTCATGATCCGAGGCTACACCTTAGTCATAATACGGTGTTTAAGACCACAAGTGCCCCCAAGCTAACCCATGATCTGGTACCTTCTTTGAGCACTAAATAATATAATAATGAAATATCATGTGCAGAATTTAAAATGATAAAAAACATGTTAAGATATAAAACTAAAGCAGATACCAACATGTCTGAATTATGAAATAAATAAAAAACAAGTCTTAATAGCTGAATATCTAGGCTTAATATCTAAACATATAGTTTGAAAGCCTCTAAGACATGTTGAGTTGATGGGAAACCCCTTTACTAACTCTGATAGATTGAAACAAAAGAAATACTAAAAGTAACTAAACATACCTTGTCTTCAATGAATGAAGACTCACCACTACTACTGCTAAGAGGCACTAAGCTAACTAACGGTGATCAGGAAACTACACATCCAAACCTATATTGTGAAATCAATATAGCGAAAAAGAGAATATGTGGTCAGTACTTTGAATGTACTGATACATGAGATAGGGACTAACTGAAAATACATATGGATATTGAACATGGATTCATGAACATATATAAAGAATGCAAGACCAAATAAAACATGTACAAAGATAATCTATAAAATTGACTAACTAAATAGTTGATAAACTAAATTCTTAGTCATGTAGACCCATATTGTTATACCTAAGTACTGACTAAAAAGTGGGATCTATCAAGTAATCGACATGCCATAATCTAAGCTAATTGGGGTCCATACTGTAACCCCAGTTGAAAGGGTGTCAGTACCTTCAAATAGGTACTAACATTGGATGTGTGAATCCACAAAACCAGTATCCCAAAGGACTAGGGTATTAGTCATCTACGGAAGGGTGACCTCTAACAGAGTGTCAACCCTCTATTAGAAGGTGACATCTCATAACCTATGCTGGCTATAAAGTTCTGGTACTTAGGGACTGATACTAAAGGCCTCAGTCTTTTATTGGCAGGTGAGCCTTTATCCCTTGGTTCACTCGGTACAAAATCCTACTCCCAACTGAGCTGACACTGGTATTGATTTAGAGTCAACTAGACACCATAAATGATAATTCTAAACATGATCATAACAAACTGAGTATGACAGTAAAATCATGATCTAACTGACTTACTACTTGTAATTCTAAAACATGGGTAAACATAAAGGCATTGGGTGTTCATAACCCACCAGTACTGAATAATACTTTAAATACAAAATTATCATTTAAAACACTATAAGGGAATTCATGATTCGTAAACCCCAAACAAAGTATATGTCACTACACTTATGGAATTCATGATTATGACTATGTGAATATAATAAACTTATGCGAACAACCTAATTACATGGCTTATTTCATAACTTGAGAAATTGACATGGTATTAACTGAACATGATATGGGTTATTGGAATTCAAAATATGTAATAACATAATAATCATATGGGGAAACATCTTGGTATGACTTTAATTCTAAACTACTAAGAAATAATGGATTAAATTCATAGTTAACATGGATATTTTCATAAAAGAGGATAAAAGTTTCATACTTGAACAAAATAGGATATTGGGACTCAATGGGTGGAAGGAACCCACTAATGAATATCCCACATACCTTAATTGCTTGAATCCTTGAAGAAAAAACTTGGAATTTGGACCTTGAATGCTTGAATTCTTGAGAAGAGACTTGATTTTATGTTCTTGTGAAAGGGTATGGATTTTACATATGATAACTGATGGGGAATGGGAAAATAATGCTACTTTTGAGCTTTAAGTCGTCAAATTGGGTGTTTGGGTTGAGGGGAAAGACCAAAATGCCCTTCTATAAGTTAATCAAAATATTGTAGAAAACACTGCCTTCGTGTCATAGAGTTTATCGTAGAGGCTATCCTTCATGATATAGCTTGTATCATGGAGGCTAACCTCTATGAAAAGCCGCGTATTACAGAGGTCTTTCCTCTGTGACCCACCCATATATATAACACCCCATATTTTTGGGCTAGATTTTAGAGTGTCGTTCTTACGTATGTAAACTATAATTCCATGATTTACACGTGAATTCATATATCATTATCTTTATCCTAGTGGGTGAAGTGCTTTCGAGGTGAAAAATGTTTATAGAAATTACTTAAAACAAAGTTGAGCTAAGAACCTTTGATTCGTCAAAAGTTTGGTATTTGATTCTACAAGGGTCTACTTTGAACGTGTATAACTTTTGATGTATGTAGAGTTTTTCATCTCATGACCTACCAAATTTGTAACGCCCCCAGTCTGTACCCCGAACGTTACATAGTGCTCATAATATCGAAGGACCATAAGCTAACCCATGTGTGGTACCTGCTGCAATATCTGAATAATAATATTGTAACTTTGTGGAAATAGGCAGAAATTTGCCATAAGGTTCAAATATGAAATAAATACTGAATATGGTATCACAATACCAAAACCAAACATCAATACTGAAAACTGAACAACTGTCTAAAAATACTTTAGTCTGAAAAATCCTCTAAACTGTCTGAACTGTGGAGTTGATGGGACAAGCCCTCAACTAACTCTGACTACTAAAAATAGATTAAAATGCTGAAAATAATCATATCTTTAGACTATGAGGACTCACCACCAACTTTGTATGCTGAGAATCTAAACTGCTAAGGGTGCTCTAGAGTCCGTGCGTCTGAACCTACGAATATGACATCATAGCGCAAAGGAAAAATATGCATCAGTACTTTGAATGTACTGGTATGCTCAGTGAGGTAGTCTAAGATGCATAGGTTCATATGCATGAACAATGCTAACTGAATAACATGAGTATGACTGAATGAGAGTACATTCATGAATACGTAGATTATAACTGAGGTCGTGATAATACTGAATACAGAGTCTGAATACTGATTAACTGATCTTTGAGTTTACTGATACTATATTACTGATAACTAAATGACTGTATCTGACAGTCATGATTCTATGGAAATATACTGAGTTTTGTACTAAGCAGAGCGACTGTAACTGACAGTCATGAATTTGTAGAACTGAACTGAGTTCTATATCGAGACTGAATCTGAAACTGAGACTGTGGGAGGTAATCATTTAACCAACATGCCCTTTTTAAAGTTTGTAAAGGGGTCCCAGACTTAAAAAATTTAGGTAAGTGTCCATCACATTAATAAATGTTTTCCCCAACTCCCAGCATAACATTACAGTGAGACGATGCAGACTCGATGCGGCGCATTGGCTATCGCGTCGATGCCAATGATGCAATGGAGTGGTATGTACGTCGATGGTTCAGTTTATAATCATTAAAAAGTTGTATCATCAGGGTTAATTAAGTCTTTGTCCCATGCCCTTCAGCCCCCATAACATAAAATTTAGCCCTCTTTTAGCAAGTCATATTCATTCTTTAAAAAATTGATCAAGAACAAAAACCCAAGGTAAATTAAATTCAAATTCAAGGTTTAAAATTCTACCATTAATTTTCAAGAATTCACCAACTAAGGTATGTGAAGTTTCCATCCAAGGGTTCCTTCCACCCTTGGAGTTTAAGAATCTCTTTTAAATTTCAAGTAGTTTGAATTCATGATTTCCATGATTGGAATTAAATTGTATTCATGATTAGTATGCGAGTTAGATTTCTATTTCATGAATTATTATACGTTTCATGTGGTATTGACTACTATCTGTATAAATTCATATGAATCCACGTTAAACCCCTTGAAATTATGAAATTTGAAGTTAATCTTGTTGCTCACTTATTATCTGCATATATTATGCTCACCAAGTGCTTGATGAATTGTTCATGTGAACTTATAAGGGAAAGAAATCATGTCATGCTAGCTTATTTGCAAGTTATAGCTTGCAAGCGTTTGATAAGATGTCTCTATAGATGCATTATGAATCCAATGTGCATGTTTATAATAAGAAAGATCATGTGATACTTTATTTCCATGCTTTCGAGTCCTGGGGTATTTAATACCTAACAATTTAACTGTTTGCCTAGAGCCAGTGTCAATTACAGAATAATCTCAGTCATTTCATGATCCTAGTATTCTCAATCAGTTACAGGACTCAGGAAAACTCAATAGACCCAATATTAGTTCATTCTAGTTTAGTATTCAGTTCAGACCTTAGTAAACTCTATTATCTAACAGAACTCAGTAGTATTCTGTCAATCGAAATCCTCTTAACTCAATTTAGTTCAATTTAGTCAAACAATAATATCAGTAATAGTTCAGTCCAGCCTAGTACAGACTAGAAATCAGTTTGGTGTCTATTCAGTTGGGAGTAGAATTCAGCACCGAGCGAATCCAGGGATAGGGGTATTCCTGCCAGTAGAGGGTTTGACCCTTAGTATAAATCCTTATGTTATAGAACTACGTAGCCATGTAGGTTGAGATATATTCCATACAGATATCATGAGGGTTGATATATCTTATTCAAGTTTTCTTGCCAATGAGGGTTGACAAAAGAGCTTCCTATCACAGAGGGTTAACTCACAGCTTTTCTTTACCTGCGGCAAGATATTGATACCCTTCCAACTGGTGTTACAAGTTGGAACCCAATCTATTTAGAAAGGGGCGTGTTGGTTAGATGATTACCTCCCAGAGTCTTAGTTTCATATTCATTCTAAGTATAGAACTCAGTTCAATTTTATAGATTCAGGACTATCAGTTACAGTCGTTCAGCTCAGTATGGACCCATGTATCTCATCCTACCTCACTGAGCATACTACTACATTCAAAGTACTGACGCATACTTTTATTTTGCACTATGATTTCTTATATCATAGGTTCAGACGCACGGGCTCTAGAGCACCCTTAGCAGTTCAGATTTTCAGTAGACAGAGTTAGTGGTGAATCCTTATAGTCTTAGAAGATGATTGTTTTCAGCATTTTAGTTTATTTTTAGTAGTCGGAGTTAGTTGGGGGCTTTTCTCATTAACTCCATAGTTCATACTGTTTAGAGGCTTTTTTAGACTAGAGTATTTTAAAACAGCTATTCAGTTTTCACTATTGATGTTCGATTTTGGTATTATGATACCATATTCAGTATTTCTTTCAGATTTGAACCTTATGAAATTTTTTTGCCTATTTTCATAAAGTTACAGTATTATTATTTAGATATTGCAGTAGGTACCAGACATGGGTTAGCTTGTGGTCCTTCAGGATTATGAGCACCAATACGAGTTATAGACTCCAGTTGTTACAAACTTGGTATCAGAGCCTAAGGTATTAAGGTTTCCTAGGTGATAGCGCTCAAACTACATCTCTCATGTGAGAATGTAAGCGATTGTTGTCAATATATAACCCAACTAGGTTGGGCTCGAACCCTATAAGGAATATGATATGAATCTGAGTTGTATGTGAGTTAATCAACCGATAGTTAGTAGTTTTTGGTAAATTTGGGCTTATGAGAATTTAGCAAATAATTGTTGGTCACTTTAGCTTTAGTGTTTGTAATCAAGAGTTTATGGAAAACCAGAATTATGTTCACTATGGGTTTTGGTAATTGACAGCTGATAATAGTGATTCAAGATTCTCACGATAGGTAGGAACAACAGATTGTCTTTATCAAAGTTATGCCTAAATGTCTCTCGACCTACTTAAGCATTTGATTACCTAACCTCTCAGACTTAGGGAATTTACATTCACCGACCAGACTTCAGCTCAGGTTAATTAACCTTTTTAGAGTGTCAATTATTAAACGAAAGGTTGGTAGCTTCCAAGTCCTTGTCAATAATTCACTTCCTACTATAGTTGATTTCTTATCTCAAGTAAATTAAAGCAGGTGCTATCTATCGTTTGCAGCCAATAGATAATAATTAAAACCTCAAAATTATCTAGGAGTCCTATTACCTTTAAAATCTTGAACACTTAGCAACTTACCAAGACCTAACCCATATATCTCATCATTCGGGTTAAAGGGATTTAGCAACTCATAATGTAATAATCGATACAACAAGTTGAATTCATAATCTGAAAGATGAACTTACAGTAAAATGAATAACAACGAGTGTTTCTCAGATTAGATCAAAGTAAAAATCCTAAAAATATTGATGATAATCTCTTCAAAGTTAATTGTTTTGTTCAAGCCAAGAAACTAGAGAGAAAAATAACAAAATACGTGTGTTCCCTAAAATAGGTTCCAAATCCTTCTTTAGAAAACCCTAAACTATGCTTTAAATACTTCAGCCTAATTACGAAAACAAAATCACAGAGTTCAGTTTTCTTCTCGGATTAGTTGACGACATGTGTGATGCCTTATCAGGAGGCTGATGACTTATCACGGATGTCGTCAGCTCCTCTTTAATTTTGGAAATTTTTGCTTAAGGCTGACGGTGAATCCTGACGGCTTATCAAAACTGTGATGACATATCAGACAATGTCATCACTTCTCCACCTTATTGATACGTCCAAATTACACCTCTCTTACGAGAGAGTAAGCGGTCGCTATCAAATATAGAACCCAACCAGGTTAGGTGTCAAATTCCATAGGGAATACTGTGTTACTAAGTATTATAGTTGTTACTGGACTGTTGGTCAGAGGTTCCTGAATGGGGGGTTTTGGTTTAAATTTTAAATGATAGTTACAATATAACAATGAAGCAATATGTGTATTAACATTTGATCACAGAGAATGACAAGTTAGGGTTATGTCCACCTTGTAGCTTTTACTTTTCTATTAACTATGAGGAATAAGGATTTATACATGCATGCACTTATAGAGAGATGTATTCTAATTCTAAATCCAAGTGTTTCTCAACCAGCAAGGATTTATTCACCTTAGTTCTCTCGAATCCAACGTGTACAACCAATAATACGAACTCTCCAAGTAGTTAATCCTGCTAAGGCATTAACTTGTAAAATAGAGGTTTGAAACCCTATTTTCTTGTCACTACTCTCTTTTCCAAATAGTAACTTTTCTATCGAACAAGTTATTGCTATAATGGCACATTCCCTATGTTTGCAACCACGATAATTCAATCATAATGAAGAGAGTAATGATATAAGTGAATTAACACATCATAAATTCAAAAACCGATAGCAATAGAGAGTATGCTACAAGGTTTCCATAACCCTAACAAATAAGCTTAGCTACTCATGAATAAAATGGAATTCACAATAGAAATATTCATCATATCAAAACTTAGAACGATCTTGGTGAAGAAGATGAATGCGAAAATAAGAGAGAAAAACGTTTCTCTCCCTTTCTCCTCAAGCTAATCCTCTTTATGTTGTTTTCAAAATAATACAGAATGTCAATCCCCCATAAAAATTCAGCAACAATTCTTTTAATAGCCTTATATCTCATACTTTCCTTCTAAGTCCTCAACTTATTATAAATGGCAAATTTTCCCGGGAGAAAGTTCCCATACATCACATTTGGTCCAGATTGTAGTTTCTAGGTGCCACATTTTGTCCAGGTTGCTACTCTCTCTTGTGTCATATGCCATCTGCATTCCATAGTTCCATAATGTCTTCATCTACCTCATTAATACCTAAAATTATGCTAATCACATCGGTTAGCTCAATTACATAGAAGTGGAGTAAAAACATAATAAACTAGATACTTTGTTCTCTAAACATAGCTAAAATATGGATAAAATATGGTGTTTAGGCGTATAAATACACCCAATATCACCTATCTCCCATGTTCTATCTAAGGCTAACGGCGACTATGATGGCTTATCATACTTCTGATGGCCTATCACAAATGTCGTCAGGAATTCTAACTGAAGTCCAATTTCTGTCTAAGGCTGATGATGAAGCTGATAACCTATCAGAGTGTTGACGACTTATCAGGAATGTTGTTAGCCACTCTTTTACTTCCATCATTGTTGGTTCTCTTTCCTCTTAACTTCCACTGCAAAATCAAATATAAAATAATCAAAAATGACAAAATTTGCTTAAGACTTTGCAATTATTTTTCGTTAAAAGCCTCAAATGTGTTAGTATTTACTCACACATCAACACCCTCAACTTAAACAATTGCTTGTCCTCAAGCAACTAAAACACAACCAAGAAAATACAAAGTACATTCAATAGTAAACCATTCATATTATCTCAAAACATCTTCACTATCTCCAAGGTCAATCAATTTATAAACAACTGTGTATGTTATTGAAGAGCAACAACATGACACAGAGGAATCAAGATATGGCATCAAATAAGAAACAGTAACCATGCATGTATAAGGTTTACACTATCCAAATAAGTTAGTAACTAGCAACGTAACCAATATGCCCCCACCACAAAGAAGTCCCATTGCACTTATATCAGATATCACATATGTAACCATGGGGACAATCACAAAACACTCACTCTCAGAATGAAGTTCCAGTCAATGTATGCCGAATACCATAGGCTTTCCCTTATTTTTATTACCAAGATCTTCAGACAGGTCAGCTAGGATCAATATAGGTCTTCCCTTTGGCTTGTAATATAGGTTAGGGGATGGTATGATACTTGATGATATTAAAGTGACTAAGACTCCTTGACACTACACTAGCTTTTGGGGTCTCACTCATTTACCATTTTTCTACTCTTCTCTTTTCTTAATCACACTTATTCAGGATGGGTGCGATTCTTTTCTATAATCACTTCTTCTTTTTTCACGAGTTTTCTTTTCTTGCTCCTTTCCACCGCACCAATCTTTTTATTCTTTTCTTTTAATCTACCTTTCTTCATACTCATTTTATATCACACATCCCTAGGCTAGCCACCATCAACTTAGGTCATTTGCCTAAGTCAAGGTGCACAGTGTCCAAGGAGGACCAAGGACAAAAAGGTTCATTATGATATAAAAATGGGACGGTGATAGGTATTATAAAAAGAAATAGGCTATTCAGGCTCAAAATAGGTATCAAGGGATATTATGCATACAAGGAAGGTTATTTAGGCTAAAGTAGGCTAATATCAAAATGGCCTATGATCCTTTCCTAACCAGTATCCTTCAACCTAGGTAAGACTAACTGGACAAGTTCTGAATTTAAAATACGAAGGAAACTAAGTAGAATCTTACTCTCACATGGCACACAAGTATATCAATAGTTACTACTTATTCGGTTCATGCAATTGTGTAGCAATGGTTATCAATTCACTAAAACTAATACCATACAAAGATGCATAGTGGTCATAATTAGATGTAAATCACACAGTTAAAGAATTAGACCACTTGAGAGGTGTTCACAAAATAATAAAATCGTGTTAACTACCTTAGGTACTTGTATTTCTCCTAGTCAACTATAAAATATTACAACAATATCTTACCCTACACCCTCAACATAAAATCAAAGAAAAACAAAATCAAGGGTTAGGGTATACCTGGAGTAGATCAAGCATGGGGATCATGGGTCCCTGACCCTGTTACTACATCCTCAGGTGCCTTCTCTCCATCAGGAGTCCCCCCCATTCAGATATATCTGGTCTAGTAGTTGTTGGAGGTATACTATTTAAGGCACCCATACTCTCACTCATAGGGCCTCCTCCTATTTTTTATTGTCAGCTAGTGACTTGATCATCACCTTCCTCGTCTCATCTTTTTTAGCTTTCTTTCTTTCCCTCTTCTCTGTTTTTCTTTCTTCATCACTATCAGGACTTTCTCTCTTGCCCTTACCTTTTTTCTTACCCTTCTTTTTTTTTTCTGTATTGGTACTCAAATTCATCAACAGCCGAATCTACCGACATCATAAGTTGGTGTTGCTATAATGCCCCAACATCCGCCTTCACCTTGTCCAGGGCTACTCTAAATTATGCAAGGTCTAATCTAGACATTTCTCTTACCCATGTATTAAAATGATTTTCTAATTCATCAATTCGAGCGGTCAAGGCTCAAAAGGGCTCCAGTGCTACCTTAATCTTTTTGTCTACTATAGAGGCAAATTGCTTGGAAAAAAGTTGAAGCTAAGCCTCACAGTACTTGGCTTGTTTTGCCATTCTCCTAAAATTCATAGGGTTGAAGGCAAATTCTGTGGTAGACACAACAACTGAAGGATTTGTTTCATTTCTAGGCATTGAATCTTCTATTATTGAGGAGGTCGGTGCTACAACCTCAAAATCCTACACCGCTACATCAGGTGCTGAGCTGGTACCTATAACTAGTAGGTCTGTTTCAACCCCTGCTCTTCTGTCAAGTGTCTATCTTGGCTGATTTTCATCATATCGGATGGGATTGTGGGTCTTCTTGGAAAGCAGTTCTTCATCTAACTCCACAACCTCAGGTACATGGGCTGCCTTGCATAACCTTATAATTAGACAAAGGAAAAGATATGCCATATAGGGCCTTGAGACTCGAATTTTCATCTTCTCATCAATGATCTCCTCGAAGTTTAGCTCAATTTTAGCCACAAGACTTGCGACCAATATTGCTCTATCATCTCCAAGGATATTATCTCCCTTAGTTGGCATTAAATGGGTGCGCAATACACCCCACAAGAACTTTGCCTCTTAAGTTAGGGAAGCCTTAAGAATTCTCTCATTAGGGTTGGTCATCCATTTAGGTTTTCCTTCAGGTATGATGGTTACTAAACAAGACCTTTGATTCTCGTGATGCTTCAACCGAGCATAGAAAGTAGGTGAAGTAGTCTGAGGAGTGAATCTGGGGTCATGAAGAAATCTATTGATTGTCGTTTCTAAGAGATCCACTATCACACCCAGTATTGGAACTCTATCCAACAAGGGCTATCTGCTGATTTCTCCCCTTCTTTACAAATGTTTTCCAATCCAGCTTGATAGTTTGCATAGAACTCCCTAATTAGTGTAGGGAAAATATGTATCCTTCTTTTGCGGTCCATCCTAAGTCGTAGTCTCAAAATTTTTGCTTCACTTCAGGATATCTGTTCAACCCGGTAGTGATGAACTTCTTTTCTTCAAAGATTGTCCTTTTAATGGGCCTTCATTTTGTTCTGCAACGCCTGTCATAGAAGATTCTCTATGCCTTGGGAATTTGCCACCTAGCACTGTCTCGAACTACAGTGTTCTTGTATTTAACCATAGTTTCTCGAATTGGAGATTTTTCATTATATTGTTGCTCAGAAGACGGAGAATCAGATGATAGTCCCTCAGATTCATGTTGCTCAGACTCGTGTTCCTTGGAATCAGGATAATCTGAATCATGATCTTCAGATTCAGCATGTTTAGACTCTTGTTGCTCATAGGCCATCTGCTCAGAAGCTGTATATTCATATGTTGTTGGCTCAGTATCACTCTCTTCACTCTCCTCCACCTCAACTGGTAGAGATGGTGAAGGCTTTTTCAGGCTTTTCTTTTTCTTTTTCTTCCTGAGCAGTGGCTCCTCCCCCTCATAATTAGAGCCCTCATCGAAGAGTCTCCGAGGTACACATTCCTTGGTTCCTTTCTTTATAGATTTTGAGTTCTTTCCTTTGGATACCATTATAAGACCTGTAACAAGTGGAAAACCATTAATCGACAATCTAGAGCATATACAAAAACACATCAATCATTGAAGTTCCACACCCCTTGAAAGGGTTTATTAATGCTTTAGGTCAAAGGTGTGACGACATGTCTAATAAGCTGTCACAGTTGTGATATCTTATCATGAATGTCGTCAGCTCTAAACAAAACCCACAAAATTTTATCAACTTCTGATGATGTGTCTGATAAGTCATCATAAATATGATAACTTATCAGCCATGTCGTTGGCTTAGGACACAACTCCAACTCGACTTTAACTTGATTTTTAATCCAATTTCTTCTTAAAATCCGTTCAATTCACATTTTTGAGCTAAGCTTTAAGTCCCAAGCTTGCACAACAAACCGTAGTTCTCAATTTTCACACATTGACAAGCTAAACTTGAATCAATCTTTTTGGGAACCTTGGTTTACATCAGTTTATTACTTACCAACTGAAGAGAAGATTTAGGTTTTGAGCATACCTAATAAGTACCTTTAACTTTGTTACACGAGTAAGAGAAAGTAGATGAAAGAAAAACTCTTGATTTTGACTTCAACCCACACTCACAAGGAAGGAAATTTTCTTTTTTTTTTACTTGGAAATACTTTCAAAAGGGAAGAAAAGAAGCTAAGTATGGAAGGAAATAAAACTTAAATCAAAGAAAGGAAATACGGGAGAAGGTGGAAAGACAAAGTTGTGGGCGGGCTCAGATCTTTTTAATTTGGCCTAAAATTTCAGCTACTCTTTTAGGCTTTTTGATGACAAAGACTAATGGCTTATCACAATTGTGATAGCCTATCATGAATATGATTAGCCTTAACAGAACATGCCTCAGGTTTGATTTCTCTAACGACGAATTTAACGATTTATCATAGTTATGATAGCCCAAAAAATATGTCGTCAGGAATACTTAGTTGGATAAATAGATTTTGCCTTCTTTGAAATAGAACCTAACTACAAAAATAAAGACTTTGCTGGAATATAAAAATGTTGGGTTGCCTCCCAATAACACTTGATTTAATGTCGCGGCGCGACTTGGTTATCTTGACTACTCAGACTTCGTCAAGACAACCTGCTAATATCTCTTTACTATCTTCATAGAATACATCCACGATCGAGCAAACACTCATCTCCTTTTGTTGGTCATGGATGAGTGTATTTTGAATCTTGTTTCTTTGTCATTGAGCGTGAACTTTAGCTCATTCAGCTCCATGTCCACTATTACTCTCCTAGTTGCAAGGAATGGTCTACCCAAGATGATGGGCACTTCAAAGTCTACCTCATAATCTAGGACTACAAAATCAGCAGGCAGAATAAAGTCGGCCACCTTTACCAATACATCATGTAATATGCCTGCTAGCCACTTTACAGACCTATCCGCCATCACCAACCATATGTTTGTCGGGGTAGGATCCCTCAAACCCAGCTTCTTGTACACAACAAGTGGCATTAGGTTTATACTGGATCCTAAATCGCATAGAGATTTTGTTAAATTTAGGGACCCAATAGTGCATAGGATGGTAAATGCTCCCGGGTCTACCTTTTTCTGCACCAAAGACCTTGTGGAGATAGCACCACAATGATGGAGATTGTCCTTCAACTCATGGTTAACCTTCCATTTCTTTGTGACAAAGTCTTTCATAAACTTAGCGTATCCTCGTATTTGCTCAAGTACCTCCAATAAAGGCACATCAATTGTTAACTACTTCAACATCGTCATGAACTTGCTAAACTTTGTATCATCAATTTTTTTCTAAAATCATTGAAAAAAGGAAGGTGGTGGTCTTGGGAGAGTTTTCACCACTACATCCGTCTCCTTCTCTTTCTCTTTTTCTAGAGCATCATTAGAACCATCCAACTTCTCAAACTCCACTAGACCACCTTCTTCTGGTTCATCATCAACTACCTTATCAACTATATTTTTGCCCACTGAAGAGCTGATGTGCTAGATTTTTGTAGCACATTTAAGACTATTTAACTTGAAATAATTGTAAGTTTCTTAAGTAATTATTGGTTTTTTTGATGTTATTTCTTAAGATTTTGTAGGAAATTCAAGATGCATGGAAATAAATAACAATGGAGCAAAAGAGTAAATCTGGTATAAGTGAGCTGATATGAGTTTGACGACATTTATTGCAAGTCGTCAGAGATGTGGTAAGCTACTTGAAAAAGGCGTCAGGAAGAACAGTGAAGAGGAGTTGCTGGATGAAGGTAACTACATTCTCAATATGTCATCACAAGTGTGGTAAGCCGTCAGAAGATGCAGTCAAGTGGGACAGAACATGGTGAAATAAGCTGAAGGTCTGATGACATTTGCTACACGCCGTCACCCCTCTGGTAAGCCATCAAAGGACATGTAAGAGTGAGGTAGAACCTATTAAGAAGGCATGACTTCTGATGACATATCTGAGACCCCGTCAGAAGCCTAATGATCAACACCAATATGCCATCACTAAATCCGAGCCCAGTTGTGATTTTGTTATTTTATTACCTTAATTAGGCTTTAGTGTAAATAGCATATTTTAGGGTTTTTGATTGATTTATATTTGATCTATCAGACAATTAACCTAGGGAAGAGAGGCACGTAACATTGCTCTCTTACATCAATTATTCTTTTTGTTTTTATCAACTATTTTTGGGTTTCTACCTTGTGATTCAATCGAAGAAACTACTTGTTATTTTTCATCTAATCGTAAGTTATCCTTATCATTATGAATTTAACTTGTGATTTTGTTCATCGAATCATGAGCAGCTAATTCCATTAGCCGGGGTTATGGGATCCATTGATTAGGGTTTGATATGATACTAGGTGTTTAACAGATTCAAAGAGTAGTGGAACATCTTGAAATTCTGTTGTTTTAACTGAAATCTAGTGGTTGTAAACATTAGGTTATGCCTTAGGTTTTATTTGCTTCTAACGGAGACATATACTAGAGGACGTGAATTATCAACAGGGACTCGAAATCTACCAACCTTCTATTTAATGATTAATGCTGTAACTAGATTAATCTACCTGAGATAACATCCTATTAGAAATAGATAAGTTATCTAAGTTTGAGAGAATTAGATAATAAATTGTCTGGTGGGGTTGAGAGATAAGTCAGATAGTATAATCTTCAGGGATATTCTGCTGTTCTAATCATTTCGAGAATCTCTAGCATTGCCTAGTATCTGTCAATTCCTGAAACCCTTGGTGAACATAGCTCTGGTTTCCCATTTATATTGATTACAAACATTAATATTGAAGTGACAACATTACTTGATACTTTCAAAACCCCCATCTTAATTTTATATTTTCATACCATTTATTTGAATTGAAATTGTAGCTATAGTTTCAAATTAGCTTAATCGCCACTCAAATTATTCCCTGTGGATTCGACCCCAACTCTAAAGTTGAGTAAATATATTGACGACGACCGCCTTACACTAATTTGAGGTGTAAGTTGAGTGTTATCAGTGACCAACATATATGTGGAAAGGTAGGAATGATTGCCAATAGGGTCAAGCTACCTATTCAGAAGAACTATCAAGAGACCCGATTTAGTGGGGCGCCACTTCCAGTGCCACTAGTGGTCAACACCAGAAAAAAATATATGCACTCCAGTACCGTTATGATTAGGTAAGTTCTCCTGATGTGGTTACAGGTATGTTACAGGTCTTTCATTTATATGTTTATGCTTTGTTAGATCTTAGAGATTCCTTCTCTTTTGTGACCCCCTATATAGTTATCAATTTTTGAATCAGTCCTGAAACCTTAGCAAAACCATTTTTAGTGTCTACCCTAGTAGGTTTCTCTATTGTAGCTAGGCAGGTATACAGGACCTGTTTGGTCACTATATTCAAAAAAGTCACTTCAGTTGATCTTGTAGAGATAGAGATAACTGATTTTTATGTCAATCTCGGAATGGATTGGCTTCATTTATGCTATGCTTCAGTTGATTATGGAAACAGAATTGTTCATTTTTAGTTTCTAGATGAATCAGTCCTAGAATGGAGGGGTAGTACTTCAGTACTTAGGGGTCATCTTGTTTGGTACCTTATAGTGAGAAAAATGATATCCAAGGGGTGTGTCTACCATCTTATTCGAGTTAAAGACTTTAATTCTAGGATTCCTAGTCTTGAGTCAATTTCAGTAGTGAGGGAATTTCTAGATGTGTTCCTTAAAGACCTTCTCGGAGTTTCTCTCGAAAGGGAAATCGACTTTGGGATAGAACTTTACCCAGATACTCAACCCATCTCTATTCTACCATATAAAATGGCTCCAGTTAAACTTAAAGAGTTGAAAGAATAGTGGAAACACCTCTTAGATAAAGAATTTATCAGGACCAACGTATCTCCTTGGGGTGCACCAATTTTATTCGTGCAAAAGAAAGATAGTTCTCTTAGAATATGTATAGACTACCGTCAGCTGAACAAATTCACCATCAATAATAAATACCCACTTCCTAGAATCAATGATTTATTTGACCAACTTCACGGTGTTAGTTAATTTTCTAAGATAGACCTCAAATCCGACTACCATCAACTCAGAGTAAGAGAATGTGACATTCCAAAAACAATTTTCAAAACTCAGAATGGTCACTTTGAATTTCTATTCATATCATTTGGTCTTACCAATGCCCCAGCAGCTTTCATGGACTTGATGAATCGCATGTTTAAGTATTACTTGCACATGTTCGTCATAGTCTTTATCAATGACATCTTTGTTTACTCCCACAATGAAAATAATCACACAGACCATCTTAAAATAGTATTAAAAATTCTCAGAGCATATAAGTTGTTTGCCAAATTCAGTAAATGCAAATTTTGTCTAAGGTCAGTATCTTTCATTGGTCATATAGTTTCCAGTGCTGGTATTAGAGTTGATCCTCAAAATACCAAAGCAATAAGAAACTAGCCCAGACCTATATCTCTATTAGATATCAGGAGTTTCTTTGGTTTGGCTAGCTATTACTAATTGTTTGTTGAGGGATTTTAGTCTATTACATCCTCCATGTCCAGATTGACTTAGAAGAAAGTCAAGTTCCAATGGTTAGATTCTTGTGAGAAGAGTTTTTAGGAGTTGAAGACTCGACTCACTACAACCCCAGTTTTGACTTTACCCGATGGTTTAGATAGATTTTTTATGTATTGTGATTCTTTAAGAGTTGGTTTGGGGTGTGTTTTTATGTACAGAGGTAAGTTTATAGCCTATGCCCTTAGATAATTTAAGACGTATGAAAAGAATTACCCACCCACAATCTTGAGTTAGCAGCTGTTATGTTTGCCTTGAAAATTATGAGGCATTGTTTGTATGGGGTGCATTTTGATGTTTTTACAGATTGAAAAAAGACTGTAATATGTGTTTTCATAGAAAAACCTGAACTTACATCAGATTAGGTGGTTAGTGTTTTTGAAAGACCATGACATGAGTGTTCTGTATCATCCAGGCAAGGCCAATGTAGTAGAAGACGCCCTCAGTAGGTTGTCCATGAGTAGTTTTTCTCATGTTAAGAATGCTAAGAAGAAGTTAGTTCAGCAAGTTCATTAACTTTACAGACTAGCTATCCATTTGGTTGATTCGCCTGAGGGTAGTGTTTAGGTGCAAAATAGTTCGAAATCTTCCTTACTTTCTGAGGTAAAAGAAAAGAAAGATAGGGATCATAGTTTATTTATGCTAAAAGAGTCAGTCAGAGATCTTAAAGTAGAGGTTTTCTCCAAAGGGGGAGATAGTGTGTTGCATTGCTAGGGTAGGCTATACGTGCCATCTAAATGACATGAGACAATGAATTCTTACTGAAGTGCATGGTGTGCATTATTCTATTCATCCAGGGGCTACTAAGGTGTACCATAATTTTTGGGAAGTCTATTAGTTGAGTGGAATAAAGAGGGATATTGCAGAGTTTGTGGATAAGTGCTCTACTTGTCAGCAGGTGAAGATTGAGAACCAAAAACCTAGTAGTTCCATATAGGAATTCAGTATTCCAAAATGGATGTCGGAAAAAGTGGACATGGAATTCGTGATAGGTTTGACTCATACTCATCGTCAGCATAATTCAATTTGGGTCATTATAGATAGGATGGCCAAGTTTGCCAATTTCTTGCCAGTCCATACTCCCTATTCAGCCAAGAACTATGCCAATCTCTATATCAGAGAGTTGGTTAGATTATACGGTGTCCCATTGTCCATCATTTTTGTTAGAGGTATATAGTTTACCTTTCATTTTTGGAAATCCCTCCAAAAGGGTCTTAGTACCCAAGTCCACCTCAGTATGACCTTCTACCCTTAGACAGATAGTCAAGAAAAAAGAACCATTCAGACTTTAGAAGATATGTTAAGAGTGTGTGTTCTTGATTTTAAGGGTAATTAAGATGATCACTTGCTTTTGATTGAGTTTGCGTATAATAACAACTATCATTCCGGTATTTAGATGTGTCCATTTGAGGCTCTTTATAGAAGGAGATGTAGATCTATGATTGATTGGTTTGAGGTAGGTGAGACCTCTTTGATAGGGAAAAATTTGGTGTTTCATGCTTTAAAGAAAGTTCAGTTGATCATAGAGAGGCTTAAGACAACACTAAGTTGACAAAAATCTTATGAAGATATGAGGAGAAAAGTTCTCAAGTTTGCGATTAGTGATTTTGTATATCTGATGATCTCTCCCATGAAGGGAGTGAATTGGTTTGGTAAGAAAGGGAAGCTTAGTCCCCAATATGTTGGTCCTTATAGGATTCTAAATCGTTTCGGAAAGGTAGCCTATGAACTTGAGCTCCTTGCACACATAGCATCAGTATACCTAGTGTTTCATGTCTCCTTGCTAAAGAAGTTCATAGGTGACCCAACAGTTGTAGTCCTCGTAGAGAGTGTAGATGTTCACAATAGTCTATCTTACGAAGAAGTACCAGTCAAAATCCTCAATCATCAGACTCATAGACTAAGGAACAAAGAAGTCCTTTTAGTCAATATTCTATCGCAGAACCAGTCTGTTGAAAGAGCCACTTAGGAAGCAGAAGTAGACATGCGAACCAAGTACCCTCATCTTTTCTTTGTAAACTTAGATTCAGCCTAAGGTAATAGTCTTCCTTAGATTTACTCTGTTCCATGCTTAGTTCCTGTTGCAAATCATTCTCATGACATTCATGTATTCATGAACCATCTCAGTCATGTTTCATGAGTCAAGATTGAGTCATGTTTTAGATTTGCACGTCAGTATAGTCGCAGTACCTCAGTGCGTCTCAACTTAATTAGTCTCATTCAAGGATGAATGTTCCCAAGGGGGAGATATTGTAAGACCCTACAAAATTCTAGCTCATTTCAACTCATCTTTTGCATGTTAAAGGGGTTAAAGACTTAAAATATTTTACTAAGTGTTAGGACTTAGTCACTTCTAAAGCCCTCACACTTTGATGAATTTATTCTCAACCTTCCTGACATCGGATAGTTAGTTTTAAAGTTGATTCATGATCGGGAGAGTCAATAGCACATCTTGGGTGAGTTTTAGAATTTTTAGACAAGCATAAGGGCGTGTTTGAAATTACAAAACAGAGGCTCAGGGCGATTAGGCGGCGGAGCCTCACCTAGAGCGGTGCTATGGAGACTACGGCGCCTTGCCCAGAGTGATGCTCCAGAGCCGTAATGCCCTGGCTAGTCCGATCCATGTATTTTTTAGTTTTTGTTTCACATTTTTAAGGGCAAATGGGTCATTTTCCCTTACCCAACTAATCTAAAACACGAGATTAAAGCTCCAAAATAGCATAGTTTTTTCATAATTCACTCATATTCTCACAAGAACAAAACCCTAGGTTCACCAAATTCAAGTCCAAGCACCAAGAAATTACCAATACCTCTCATGAATTCATAAACCAAGGTATGTTATATGTTCATCCATGGGTCTTTTTTACCCATGGAGTCCAAGAATCCAATTTCAAATTTAAAGTTATGATTTTTATAAGTTTTAGTGATTTAAAATATGAATCCCCAATGAATTTTTATTCTATACCATGTTTACACATAATTAATATTTAAAAGGTGTAGTTCACTGAATTAAACCTTATTTGGTGAATTTAGTAGAGAAATCATTCCATTACTACATGTTTAAGAATATTCACATGATTATCGTATATCATGCATTGCAATTGTTTGATGAAATGTCTCAAAGAATGAGTTTTGAATTTTGACTATATGTCATGTCCTCAAATTTTTAGTATGATCTTGTTGTTATTGCTATTAGGTCCTGGGGGTTATGAGTACCCAAAAACTTAGTTGTTTACAGAATTTTAGTAGTTATAGAATAGTTATGATAAACCATGAGCATAGTTGATTTCTTAGTTATTATTACCATAATGAACATTATTAGAATTCAGAATTAGTTAAACTTAGTTCAGTCTAATAAATCAGGGTCTTTTAGTTGGGAGTAAACCTTAGCATCGAGTGAACATAGGGATGGAATCTCCTCAGTCAGTCGGCATAAGACACTCGTATCCCCCGTCAGTAGGCATGAGACACTCGTCTCCCCCATCAGTAGGCATGAGACACTCGTATCCCCCATCAGTAGGCATGAGACACTCGTCTCCCTCATCAGTAGGCATAAGATGCTAGTATAGTCCCTAAGTTCCAGAGATACGATTCCAATGTAGATTTGAGGGGTCCTCTATCAGATAGACATGACACTCTCATCCTTCGAGACTTCACATTTATGGATACACATAGCCAATGTTAGTACTCGAGGCACGGTACTGACACCCTTCTAACTGGGGTTACTAATAACACTCAAACTACACCTCTCAATGAGAATTTAAGTGATCATTGTTAATATAAAACCTAACTAGGTTGGGGTCAAATACCACAGGGAATATGGTGTAAATGTAAGTCGTTTGCAAATTAATCAACTGATAGTTGGATGTTTCCAGAAATGGAGGGTTTTTAGTTTAACAAGAAATTTTTGGCTATGTTAGTTTCAGTGTTCGTAATCAAGAGTTTATGAAAAACCAGAATTATGTTCACTAGGGTTTCGATACTTGACAGATGCTAACAGTGGTTCAAGATTCTCACGGTAGGTAGGACAACAAGTTATCTTTATCAATGTTATGCTTAAATGTCTCTCGACCTACTTAAGCATTTAATTATCTAAGCCTCTCGGCCTTAGGGAATTTATATTCACTGCCCAGATCTTACCTCAGGTTAAGTAACCTTGTTACAACGCTGATTATTAAATGAAGTATTTCCAAGTCCCTGTCGATAACTCACTTCCCACTATATTTGATTTCATTCTGTAGCAAACCAAAGAAGGTGTTATCTATTGTTTGCAACCAACAGACGTTAATTAAAAGCTCAAAATTATCAAAAAATCCTACCACCTTTTGAATCTTGAACACTTAGCACCTTATCAAGACCTAACCCTAGATCCCATAATTCAGGTTAAAGGAATTTAGCCACTCATAATGCTAAAACCAAAACAACAAGTTGTATTCATTCTTTGAAAGTTAAACTTACCATAAGAAGAATAATAAATAGTGAATCAAAGATTAGATCAAAAAGGAAAATCCCAGAATAATAATAATAATCTCTTCAAAGTATTTGCTTTTTCAAGCCAAGAAATTAGAGAAATATCAAAAGTATTGTAAAAAATCAATGTGCGGAATCTTAAGAAAACCCTAAACAAGGCTTTAAATAGTTCCCCCTAATTATGGAAACAAAATAATAGAATTCAAAAATCCCTCAGATTAGGTGACGACATTTGTGATAACTTATCAGGAGGCTGGCGACTTATCATAAATGTCGTCAGCTCCTTCTTCATCTTTGGCTCTTCCTGTTTAAGGCTGACGACAAACTTGACAACTAATCAGCTTTGTGATGGCCTATCATAAAACGTCATCAAAGCTCTGCTTTAGTTCTCCTACGATGCCTCAGGCTAAAGACATTCTTGACAGCTAATTAGACCCTTGACGACTTATCACAAAATGTTATCACACCTTTCAACATAGGCCAATTCTCTATTTACTGATAATGACAAACTTGATAACTTAACCCAGGGCTAACGACTTATCATAAATGTCGTTAGCCACACTTGTCTTTAGATTTCTTCAGATTTAAACTTCTTTGCTTCCATTCTTGTTGGTTCTCTATCATATCAGCTAAAACTGCAAAATCAAACATAAACCAATCAAAAATGACAAAAGTTTCTTAATACTTTGCAATTATTCTTAGTTAAAATCCTCAAATGCGTTAGCAATAGCTCACACATCAACACCCTCAACTTAAAACAATTATTTGTCCTCAAGAAACTCAACACAACTAAGAGATTACAAAGTACGTTAGCAGTCAATGAAGAACACCAATTCAATACACAGGACTCAAGATACGACATCATTTATATTATAACAACCATGTATAATCCAGTATTACACTAGCCAAACAAGTTAATAACTAGCAATGTAACCAGTGTGCCCTTACATCAAATAAATCCCCCTTCACTCATATCAAGAATTATATATGTAACTATAGGAACAATCAAAACACTCACTCTCAGACTAAAGTTTCAATCAGTGTATGCCAAGTACCATAGGCTTGCCCTTATATTCGTTACCCAGATCTTGAGATAGATCAGCTAGGATCACTATAGGACTTCTCTTAGGCTTGTAATGTAGGCTAGAGGCTGGTATGATACTCGATGGTATTTAAATTAACTTAGGCTCGTTGACACTACCATAGATTTTTGGGGTTACACTCATTAGCCTTTTCCACTCTTCTCTTATATTGATCACTCTTATTTAGGATTGGTGCCGTCTTTTCTCAATTACTTAATCTTTTACACAATTTTTTTCTTTTTCTTTCTCTTTTCCTCCGCACCCAGCTTTTTATTCTTTTATTTTATGCTATCTTTCTTCATACTCATTCTATGTCACACACCTCTATGATAGCCACCCTCAACTTAGGCTATTTGCCTAAGTTAAGGTGCATTATCTCCAAGGAGGACCAGGGCCAAAATAGGTTTATTATGATCTAAACGGGAAGGTGACAGATGTCATACAAAGAAATAGGCTAATTAGGCTCAAAATAGGGATCAAGGGATATTATACACATACAGAAGGTCATTTAGGTTAAAGTTAGCTAATATCAAAACAGCCTATGATCCTTTCCTAACCCCTATCCTTCAACCTAGGTAACACTAATCGGGCAAGTTCTAACTTCAGCATACAAACGGAACTAAGTAGTTGCTCACACACACATGACACACACGTATATCACAAGCTATGACTCATTCAGTTTATGCAGCTATTTAGTAATAATTTTTATGTTACTAGAACTAATGCCATACAAAGATGCACAGTGGTCACACTTGAATGCAAATCACACAGTTAAAAGAGTAGACCACTTAAAGAGGTGTACAAAAATCACAAAACAATTCAACTGCCTTAAGTACAAGTATTTCTCCTAATCGGCCACAAAATTTTACAACAATAATTTACTCTACACCCTCAACTTAAAATCAAAGAAAATCTGAACTTAGGGTCAGAGTATACCTGAAATGGATCAATTCTGAGGGTCATGGGTTGCCTCCCATGCAATGCCTGATTTAACGTCGTGGCACGACTCAGGTATCTCGATTACTTTAGACTTTATTGAGATAGATAGAAATGATGTTTTTTATCGATTCTTTTGGATCAATGTAAAGCTTGACTCATTGCGTATTCACCTTGAAGGTGCTGCCATCTTCATTTTCAAGTTCTACTACTTCAGATGAGTAGACTTTACTAACTCTAAACATTCTTGACCACTTGGATTTAAGTTTGCTTGGGAACAATTTAAATTTGGAATGGAGAAGAAGCACCAAGTAACCCTTTTGGGAGTCTCGATTCTCTATCATCCAAACATGGTACTTTTTCATCAAATTCTTATAGCAGCAACACCCATCTAATCAGCCTTGGTTTTACTTCCTTCTTCGCTATCAAGTAGCTTAAGGCTGCATGGTCAGTGTGGAACACAACTTTGGTCCCAAGCAGATAAGCCCTGAACATCTCAAAAGTATATACTACCGCTAGAAGTTCCTACTCGGTAACTGTGTAATTCTTTTGCCCTCTATTCAGTGCTTTGCTGGCATAATATATCGGAGGAAACAGTTTTTCCCTCTTTTATCCCAATACTGCTCCAAGGGCAACACCGTTTTCATCACACATGATCTAAAATGGTTTTGACCAATCTGGTACAACAACAATAGGGGACTCAACCAGCTCTTTTTAAGGCATTCGAATGCCTTCATGCAATCATCATCAAAGGAAAACTTCACTTCTTTCTCCAAAAGTTTTCAAAGTGGACTTGAAACGTTTGAGAAATCTTTTATAAACCTCAGATAAAAGATAGCATGTCCAAGAAAACTATGCACTCCCTTCACTAAAATGGGAGGTGGCAGTTTCTCAATAACTTCTACTTTTTCTCGATCAACTTCTATCCCTTTTTATAAAATTTTGTGGTTGAGAATGATGCCCTCTTTTACCATAAAATGGCATTTTCCCCAGTTAAGCACCAAATTGAATTCAATATATCATTGCAAGGCTACACTCAGGTTTGCCAAACACATCTCAAATAAATCTCCCACTATAGAGAAATCATCCATGAATACCTCTATTGTGTCCTCCACCATATCTAAGAAGATAAACATAATCCACCATTGAAAAGTGGTGGGTGCATTGCATAGCCCAAACGGCATCCTCTTAAATACAAAGGTGCCATATGGATATGTGACTATCGTCTTCTCCTAATTTGTAAGAGTAATATAGATTTGGTTGTATCTGGAATAACCATCCAAAAAATAATACCACCCCTTTCCAGCCAATTGATCAAGCATTTGGTGCTTAAAGGGCATTGGGAAGTGGTCTTTCAAAGTCCATGAATTCAACTTGTGGTAGTCCATGTAAACTCTCCACCTAGTCATAGGCCTGAGTGGAGTCAACTCATTCTTTTCATTTACAAACACTGTCATGCCCCCCTTTTTTGGGCATACATTGACTAGGGCTTACCCATTTGCTGTCAGAAATAGGGTAAACCACTCCTATATCCAACCACTAAATAATCTTTTTCTTAACCACCTTTTTTATTAGTGGGGTAAGACGGCGTTGAGGATTTAAGGTTGGAATACAATCTTTCTCAAGTTGAATTTTATGCGTGCAGATGCCAGGGGGAATGCCTATATTATCTGTGATGGTCCATCCTATAGCTCTCTATTTTCTATGAAGTACTAAACTAAGTGCGTTTACCTGTTGCTCACCCAAATGAGCTGCAATAATAATAGGTATCCTATTCCCATTTCAAAAAAAAATGTACCGTAAGTGCCCGGGAAGTTCTTTCAATTCCAACACCAGTGGCTCCTCAATGTATGGCAAGGCTGGTGGTGTTGGTCAATTAGCAAGGTCAAGGTCTAGATTTTTAGGAGCATAAGGATATGAATCCCTTCCCACCAAAGCACAAACAGTCTCTTCATACACCTTGATGCCTTCACTATCAAAATTCATCATAAACGTGGCCAAAGGTTCGACAACAAGTTGCTCAAATATTGACACCTCCTGTTCGTCCTCATAACACATATCAAATACTGAGGACACACTTATTTCTTCATGCTGCTTCATTGATTTACACACATCAAATCGTACCACTTCATCATTCATCTTGAATAAGAGCTCATTCGCTCTCAAATCAATCAACATACTTTCGATTGTGAGGAAAGGTCGAACCAAGATTATGGGCACCTCGAAGTCCATCTCACAATCCAGAATGATAAAGTCTGCAGGGAATATAAAGATGGACTCCTTTACCAACACATCATACAACATGCCAACAGGTCGCTTTACTGACCTATTCGCCATCATGAGTCACATATTGGTGGGCATGGGATTTCCCTGCCCCAACTTATTATAAATAGTCAGCGGTATCAAATTTATTCTTACTCCCAGATCAAATAATGCCTTGGTAAAGTCTATAGTCCCAAATATGCAGGCAATAGTGAATGCGCCTGTATTTGGTTATTTCTGCACCAAGGTCCTTGCAGAAATATCACTACAATGATGAATATTACCCTTCAATTCATAGCTCACCGCTCTTTCCTTAGTCACAAGGTCCTTCATGAATTTTGTGTATCCTGGTATTTGCTCAAGTGCCTCAACCAAAGGTACATTTATTTTCAATTACTTGAGTACTGCCATGAATTTGCTGAATTTTGCATCATCTATTTTATTCTTCAATAATTAAGGAAAGGGAGGTAGTGGTCTTGGGATAGTTTTCAGAACTACCTCCTTCTCCTTCTCTTTACTTCTTTCCAGAGCATCATCAGAATTATCCAGCTTCTCAGAATCCATTGGACCACTTTCTTCTGGTTCAACATCAACTATCTCATCAGTTATAAGTTTGCCCATAGAAGGGCTAGGTAATATCTTACTACTTCTAGTGGCAATAGCCATGCATGAGCCATTATTTCGTGGATTCTAGACCATATCACTTGGTAACATTTTGATCTTCCTCTTGTTGAATAATGCAGAGAGTTAGCTCACCTGCTGCTCCAACTTATTGATTGCGGTGGAGTGTGAATGGACCAACTGACTGATGGATGTCAGATCGATCATTATGGTGGTCACACCAGAGTTGGTAGACTCTGCTCCCTTCAAAAATTAGCCATCATGTTCTCTATCAATATCTTTTCAAAACTTGTTAAAGTCGCCTCATTATTTCCAGGAGGATCTTATATCCCGCTTCTATCACTATTATTCCTCCAATTTCCCTGCTCCCTATCTTTATAACTAGGCTTATCATAAAAGCTCCAACCTTGATTCCCTTGGCTATTGCCTCAAAAACTCCCCTGATTATTAACATAGTTAGCCTCTTTTTCTATATCAGTATCACTTTAATCCTAAGATCCCACAACTTTCACCTTTTTTACCTTTCCTAATAGGAAGTACTTGGTCAGAAAGTCCATTTGTGTTTTAAGGTTAGCCATGTATTGGTCATGCTCCTTTTCTCTTTTGTATTGTTCCATAGTAATACCCACAGAAGCAGTGGGGCTAGCTACTACAGAGTCTCTGGTATGCCATGCCTAACTCTATTTGGTCATTCTGTCCAACATCTCTAAATCCTGTGGGAATGTAAGATCAACAAACGAACCACTAGTAGCATTATCTACAATTGGTTTTGTGATAGAGTTAAGAGCCCTGTACAAAGTCTCCATCAAATGTATGTCCATCATGTTGTGGTTCGGACACTGTGCCAGATTTTTCTTGAATCTTTCCCAGGTTTGATGCAATGCTTCACTCGGGAGCTACCTAAAGTTATTGATCTCTTCCCTCAACTATACCCTCCTGGAAGGTAGAAAGAACCTTTCTAGGAAAGATTTTTTCATCTGCCTCCCATTGGTTATTGAATCGGGCATCAGCTTATTTAGCCACAAAGTTGCCTTCCTAGGTAGAGACAGCGGGAACAATGTCAACCGGATAGCATTCTGGTACACTCCTTGGTTATCAAAATATTTGCAGATGGTGACAAAATTCACCAGGAAGGCCACCAAACAACCCCTTTAGATTGAGGAGTTGGATCATAGTACTCGTAATGTTGAACTTGGCCCCAGGTGCCAACGGTGGAGTAATGATTGAACCCGTTGTACCTTCTCTTTCCATTCCATCATCATTATCATTGAGATTATACTGGACCAGCTGATACTTTTGTCTTTCTCAGAACAGACGATTCCTATTAACATTACGCCGTATTGGTGCAGCTATCTGCTCTGCAACCCTGGGGTTACTAGGATTCAGCAACTCCTCATCTCCCAAATCTTCATCCTTAGGGTTTGGATGTCATAATTATTGCCCGATATTTTGCACAATCACCTGAGCTTGAGCTAAGGCTGCCAGTCTATCAGCCTCTTACTATTCTGCCATTCTCCCAATTCATTATAATTCTGGATTAAGTGGTAATAATAGTTCTCCAAAACTTTTGGTTCTTGGTATACACTATAAAGATCCTACAAATAAACAAAAAAAACAAATAAATGTAAAACTAGGAAACTTAACTAACAGTCAATTTGCACACATAAGCTTCAGTTTACAACTGCATTCCCCTGCAATGGTTCCATTTTGATAACGCTTAAACTATACCTCTCAATGAGAATATAAGCGATCGTTGTCAAAATAAAACCCAACTAGGTTGGGGTCGAATCCCATAGAGAATACAGTGTGAATGTAATTCGTTTGCAAATTAATCAACTGATAGTTGGATGTTTCCAGAAATGGTGGGTTTTTAGTTTTACTAGCAATTTTGGGTTACGTTAGTTTCAGTGTTCGTAGTCAAGAGTTTATAAAGAACCAGAATTATGTTCACTAGGGCTTCCAGTACTTAACAGATGCTAATGGTGGTTCAAGATTCTCATGGTAGGTAGGACAACAAGTTATCTTTATTGACATTATGCTTAAATGTCTCTCGACCTACTTAAGCATTTAATTACCTAATCCTCTCGGACTTAGGGAATTTATATTCACTGCCCAGATTTTACCTTAGGTTAACCAACCTTGTTATAGTGTTGATTATTAAACAGAGTATTTCCAAGTCCCTGTCGATAACTCACTTCCCACTATATTCGATTTCTTTCTCAATCAAACCAAAGCAGGTGTTATCTATTTTTTGCAAATAACAAACGTTAATTAAAACCTCAGAATTATCAAAAAATCCTATCACCTTTTGAATCTTGAACACTTAGCACCTTATCAAGACATAACCCTACATCCCATAATTCAAGTTAAAGGAATTTAGCCACTCATAATGCTAAAACAAAAACAACAAGTTGTATTCATGCTTTGAAAGTTAAACTTACCAAAAGAAGAATAATAACTAGTGAATCGCAGGTTAAATCACAAAGGAAAATCCCATAATAATGATAATAATATCTTCAAAGAATTCTCTTTTCCAAGCTATGAAATTAGAGAGAAAATATCAAAAGGATTGTCAAAACTCAATGTGCAGACTCTTAAGAAAACCCTTAACAAGGCTTTAAATTGTTCACCCTATTTATGGAAACAAAATTGTAGAATTCAGAAATCCCTTGGATTAGGTGACGACATTTGTGAAAGCCTATCATGAGACTGACGACTTATCACAAATGTTGTCAGCTCCTTCATCAGTTTTGGCTCTTCCTATTTAAGGCTAATGACAAACTTGAGAACTTATCAGCTTTGTGACGGCCTATCAAAAAATGTCATTGAAGCTCTACTTCAATTCTCCTGTGCTACCTCAGGCTGATGATATTCTTGACAGCTTATCAGACCCTTGATGACTTATCACAAAATGTCGTCACATCTTTCAAGTTTGGCCAATTCTGTGTTTACTGCTAAATACAAACTTGATAACTCATCACAAGGCTGACGACTTATCACAAATGTCGTAAGCCACACTTTTCTTCAGATTTCTTCAGATTTTAACTTCTTTGCTTCCATTCTTGTTTGTTCTCTATCATATCTACTTAAACTAGAAAATCAAACATAAACCAATCAAAAATGATAAAAGTTGCTTAATACTTTGCAATTATTCTTAGTTAAACTCCTCAAATGCATTAGAAATAGCTCACACATCAACACCCTCAACTTAAAACAATTGCTTGTCCTTAAGCAACTCAACACAACTAAGAGATTAAAAAGTACGTTTGGCAGTCAATCATCCATATCATCTCAAAACACTTTCACCATCTCTAAGGTCACTCAATTCAAGAACAATGAAGAACACCAATGCAACACACATGACTCAAGATACCGCATCAATTCAGTTATAACAACCATGCATACACAAGTATTATACTATCCGAACAAGTCAGTAACTAGCAATGATACCCGTGTGCCCTCACAATAAAGAAATCCCCCTCCTCTCATATCATGAATTATATATGTAACCATGAGGACAATCAAAATACTTACTCTCAAAATGAAGTTCCATTCAGTGTTTGCCAAGTACGATAGGCTTTTCCTTATAGTCATTACCCAGATCTTCTGATAGGTCAGCTAGGATCACTATAGGACTTCTCTTAGGCTTGTAATGTAGGCTAGAGGCTTGTATGATACTCGATGGTATTTAAAGTGACTAAGCCTCCTTGACACTACAATATATTTTTGGGGTTTCACTCATTCACCTTTTTCGCTCTTCTCTTTTCTTGATCACACTTATTTAGTATGAGTGCAGTCTTTTCTCAATTACTTAATCTTTGATAGCCACCCTTAACTTAGGCCATTTTTCTATGTCAAGGTGTACAGTGTCCAAGGAGGACCAGGGCCAAAATAGGTTCGTTGTGATCTAACTGGGAAGGTGACAGGTATCATACAAAAAAAATAGGATAATTAGGCTCAAAACAGGTATCAATGGATATTATACACATAGGGAAGGTTATTTAGGCTAAAGTGAGTTAATATCAAAATAACCAATGATCCTTTCCTAACCCTATCCGTTAACCTAGGTAATACTAACCGGGCAAGTTCTGGCTTCAGCATACAAAGGGAACTAAGTAGTTTCTCACACACACATGGTACACACATATATTAAAAGATTTGACTCATTCTGTTCATGCAGCTGTTTAGAAATGATTTATGTTACTAGAACTAATACCATACAAAGATGCACAGTGGTCATAGTTGGATGAAAATCACACAATTAAAGGAGTAGACAATGTAAAGAGGTGTACAAAACTCACAAATATTCAACTTCCTTAACTACAAGTATTTCTCCTAATCGGCTACAAAATTTTACAACAACAATTTACTCTACACCTTCAACTTAAAATTAAAGAAAATCTGAACTTAGGGTTAGAGTATACCTGAAATGGATCAATCCTTAGGGTCATGGGTTGCCTCCCATGCAGCACATGATTTAACATCGAGGCACGACTCATATATCGCAATTACTTTAGACTTTATCGAGACAGATAGTAATGATGCTTTTTATCGATTCTTTCGGACAATTGTAAAGCTTGCTTCATTGCCCATTCACCTTGAAGGTGCTACCATCTTCATTTTCAAGTTATACTACTTTATAATGAGTAGACTTGACTAACTCTAAATGGACCTGACCACTTCTATTTAAGATTGCCTAGGAACAATTTAAGTCTGGAATTGAACAGAAACACCAAGTCACCCTTTTGGAAGTCTCGATTCTCTATCCTCCAATCATGGTATTTTTCATCTTTTCTTTATATATATACGCTCATTCATATGACTTGAGATCGAATTCATCCATCTCATTTAGTTGTTCCAATCTCAACTTTGCTGCCTCCTTCTAACTCAAATTTAGCCTTTTGAGTGCCCACAAGGCCTTGTGCTCCAGCTCTATTGGTATGTGGCAAGCTTTTCCATAGACTAGCTGAAATGGTGACATGCCAATTGGTGTCTTAAAAGTAGCCCGATATGCCCCTAAGGCATCATCGAGCTTTCGAGACCAATCTTTCTGATCTTTGACCTCAAAGTCATATTCTTGTAGCAGCAACACCCATCTAATCAACCTCGGTTTTGCATCCTTCTTCTCCATCAAGTACCTCAAGGCTACATGGTCAGTGTGGGCCACCACTTTTGTCCTAAGCAGATAAGCCCTAAACTTTTCAAAAGCATACACTACAACTAGAAGTTCCTGATCAGTGACTGTGTAATTCTTTTGCACTTCATTCAATGCTTTACTGGCATAATATATCGGATGAAATAGTTTTTTCCTCTTTTGTCCCAATACTGCTCCAAGGGCAACACCGTTTGCATCACACATGATCTTGAACTATTTTGACCCATCTGGTGCTACAGTAATAGGTTCTTCAACCAGCTGTTTTAAGGCATTCGAATGCCTTCAAGCAATCATCATCAAAGAAAAACTTCATTTCTTTCTCCAAAAGTTTGCAAAGTGGACTTCCAACCTTCATGAATTCTTTTATAAACCTCCAATAAAAGCTATCATATCCAAGAAAACTATGCACTCTCTTCACTAAAATGGGAGGTGGGAGTATCTCAATAACTTCCAATTTTACTCGATCAACTTCTATCCCTTTTTCTAAAATTTTATGGCCGAGAACGATGCCCTTATTTATCATAAAATTGCATTTTTCCCAGTTAAGCACCAAATTGAATTCAACATATCGTTGCAAGGCTATACTCAGGTTTACCAAACACATCTCAAATGAATATCCCACTATAGAAAAATCTTCCATGAATACCTCTATGGTGTCCTCCACCATATCTGAGAAGATAAACATCATGCACCATTGAAAAGTGGTGGGTGCATTGCATAACCCAAATGGCATCCTCTTATATGCAAAGGTGCCATATGGATATGTGAATGTCGTCTTCTCTTATTTTTCAGGAGCAATAATGATTTGGTTGTATTTGGAATAACCATCCAAAAACTAATACCACCCATTTCTAGCCAATCGATCAAGCATTTCATCCATAAAGGGCATCGGGAATTGGTCTTTCAGAGTTCATGAATTTAGCTTGAGGTAGTCCATGCAAACTCTCCACCTAGTCACAGGCCTGAGTGGAGTCAACTCATTCCTTTCATTTGCAACCACACTTGTGCCTCATTTTTTAGGCATGCATTGTACAGGGCTCACCCATTTGCTATCAGAAATAGGTTAAACCACTCCTGCATCCCACCACTTAATAATCTCCTTCTTAACCACCTCTTGTATTAGTGGGTTAAGATGGCGCTGAGGTTTTATGGTTGGAATACAATCTTTCTCAAGTTGAATTTTATGCGTGCAGATGCCAGGGGGAATGCCAATAATATCTGCGATGGTCCATCCTATAGCTCTCTTATTTCCATGAAGTACTGAAATAAGTGTGTTTACCTCTTGCTCGCCCAAATCAGCCACAATAATAATAGGTAGCCTATTGCCGTTGCCCAAAAAATGTGTCGTAAGTGCCCAGGCAGTTCTTTTAATTCCAACACTGGTGGCTCCTCAATAGATGGCTTGGCTGGTGGAGTTGGTCGATTAGCAAGGTAAAGGTCTAGATTTTTAGGAGAATAATGATATGAGCCCCTTCCTTCCAAAGCACAAACTGTCTCTTAATACTCCCTAATGCCTTCAGAATCAAAATTCATCATAACCATGACCAAAGTTTCGACAACAAGGTTCTCAACTAGTGACACCTCCTGTTTATCCTCAAAATAAAAATCAAATACTGAGAACACACTCATTTCTTCATGCTGATTCATTGATTTACACACATCAAATCGTACCACTTTACCATTCATCCTAAATAAGAGCTCATTCGCTCTCAAATCAATCAACAAACTTCAGGTTGCGAGAAAAGGTCAACCCAAGATTATGGGCACCTCGAAGTCCTCCGTACAATCTAGAATGACGAAGTCTATATAGAATATAAAGTTGGACACCTTTACCAACACATCATACAAAATACCAACAGGTCGATTTACTGACCTATCTACCATCATGAGTCACATGTTGGTGGGTGTGGCATTTCCCTGACCCAAATTTCTATAAATAGTCAGTGGTATCAAATTTATGCTTGCTCCCAGATTAAATAATGCCTTGGCAAAGTCCATAGACCCAATTGTGAAGGGAATAATGAATGCACCTGGGTCTGGTTTCTTCTGCACCAAGGTCTTTGTAGAAATAGCGCTACAATGATGAAGATTACCCTTCAATTCATAGCTCACCGCTCTTTTCTTAGGCACAAGGTCTTTCATGAATTTTGTGTATCCTAAAATTTGCTCAAGTGCCTCAACCAAAGGAACATTTATTATCAATTGCTTGAGTACTGCCATGAATTTGCTGAATTTTGCATCATCAATTTTCTTCTTCAATTATTGAGGAAAGAGAGGTAGTGGTCTTAGAATAGTTGATGATAGGCGAAATTACGCGCCTATATCAATATATTTTGCCCATATTTTAGCCTAGTTTCGAGAACTAATTATCTATTTCGTACACTTTTAGTCCTTTTTCCTGTAAATGAGCTAACAAATGTGATTAGGAAAGTTTCAGGTATAAATGATGCAAAATACAGCAATTTATGGCTTACTTGACGCAAAAGAAAGCTCACAAACGAGATGGAAAGGAGCTGGACGCATAAAGGACTAAATCTGCTGCATGGAAAATCTGTCCCGGGCTAAAACAGCATTTCTGAAGACTTTGGGACTTACAGACACAAAGCTGGATTTTTGCCATAATACATTAACCTAGTGCAATTAGGTTATGTGTTTCATCATTCTATTTGGATTATAATTTTGTAACCTTACCCTAGTACAATTGGGTCAAGGATTTCATTAGTATATTAGGATTTGGTTATTTATTTTATTAGTTTAGTAGGAGTAGGATAGGAGTATTATAAATACCCTATCATGTTAGAGATTTTAGAGGGGGGGGGAGACATTCTGACAATTCATTCATCTCCTTACAATTAAGACATCTTCCTACAACCCATTCTCAATTCTTCATTCTTCTACTCTTAAATTCCACAACAAGAGAATCGTTACTTGCTACGGAATCACTAAAACCACACGCCAAACACCTACTATTCACGCCATCCACCATGCAAAACGTGATATCCTTCGCATTCATGGGTAACTAAATCTCTTAGTTGGGGTTATGGAAGCCGAATGAGTTACTATCTATAGCTATGAGTTTGTGAGTTCAAGACAAGTATATTGCTTATATCATTATTCTCTTCATCTTAAATCTACATTCTTTGCGGTTCAAACACAAGAACACGCCATTCTAACATCTAACCTGTTCGAGAGAAAGGTTATTTGTCTAGAAAAGAAGACGCATAGACCAACGCCAGTCTAACATCTGACTTGTTCGAGAGAAAAGTTATTTGTCTGGAAAAGAGATAATGTCAAGGTAGTAGGACACCCTTTCCTATTAAAAAGCTAGTGCCGTACCTGGACTAACTTCTTGGAGAATTCGTACCGTTAGTCACGCTTTAAGCTCGAGAGAGTTAAAGTGAAATAGTCCTTGTTTAGGTCGAGAGACGCTTGGATTTACCATCGACTACAATTCTCTATAAGCAATTACATGTCAAGACTCTACACACTCATAGCCAATAGAGACGTATACCTCAGAAGGTGGACATAACCCCAACGCCTCAATTCTCATTGTTTACAACACACGTGACAATCTCTCTTTATTTTGCTATTTTCAGTTCTTACATTCTTGTTTTGGTTACATACTACAATCCCCCCTTTCCTACGAGACTTGCACTAAAAGTCTAGTAATTTCTCTTGCTTGTTGGCCAAGCTATTCTCTGTGGGATCGATACCCAACCCAGGTTGGGTTCTATATTTGCTAACGACCGCTTTACACTCCCACGAGAGCTGTAGATTGAGCGTTATCAATAGTTTTCATAACAACCTCCTTCTCTTTCTCTTTACTTCTTTCTGGAGCATCGTCAGAATTATCCAGCTTCTCAGACTCCACTATCCACTTTCTTCCGGTTCAACATCAATTACCTTATCAGCTATATGTTTTTCCATAGAAGGGCCAGGTAATATCTTACCACTTCTAGTGGTAATATCCTTGCATAAGCCTTCATTTTATAGATTCTGGACCATATCACTTGGTAATATTTTGCTCTTTCTCTGGTTGAATGCTGCGGAGAGTTGGCTCATCAGTTGCTCCAACGGATTGATGGAGGTGGAGTGCGAGTGGACCAACTGACTGATGGATGTCAGAATGGTCTTCATGGTGGTCACACCAGAGTTGGTATCCTCCACTCCATTCAACAACTTAGCCTTCTTTTACACTATGGATATCTTTTTAGAGCTTGTTGAAGTAGCCTCATGATTTCTAGGAGGATCTTATATCCCGCTCCTGTCATTGTTATCCCTCCAATTTCCCTGCTTCCTATCCTTATAACCAGGATTATCATAAAAGCTCCAACCTTTATTTCCTTAGCTATTGCCTCAAAACCCCCCTGATTATTAATGTAGTTAGCCTCTTCTTCTGCATCAGTATCACTTCTATCTTAAGATTCCGCAACTTTTACCTTTTTTACCTTGCCTGATAGGAAGTGCTTGGTCAGAAAGTCCATCTGTATTTTAAGGTGATCCATGTCTTGGTCACGCTTCTTTTCTCTTCCGCATTGTTCTGCAGTAATATCCACAGAAGCAGTGGGGCTAGCTACCATAGAGTCTCTAGTATGCCATGCCTGACTCTGTTTGGTCATTCTGTCCAGCTTCTCTGAAGCCTCTGGGATGTAAGATCAACAAAAAAACGACCAGTAGCATTTCTACAACTGGCTTTGTAACAGAGTTAAGAGCCCTGTACAAAGTCTCCATCAAATGTATGTCCGTCATGTTGTGGTTTGGACACTGTGTCAGCTTTTTCTTGAATTTTTCCCAGGTTTTATGCAACGCTTCACTTCGGAGATGCCTAAAGTTGTTGATATCGTCCCTCGACTATACCCTCCTAGAAGGCAGAAAGAACCTTTCTAGGAAGGCTCCTTTCAACTGCCTCTCATTGGTTATTGAATCGGGCATTAGCTCCTTTAGCCACAAAGTTGCCTCCCCAGACAGAGACAACGAGAATAATATCCACTGGATAGCATTATGGACCACTCCTTGGTTATCAAAATATTTGCAGATGGTGACAAAATTCACCAGGAAGGCCACCAAACAACTCCTTCAGATTGAGGAGTTGGATTATACTAAACGTAATGTTGAACTTAGCCACAGGTGCCAACGGTGGAGGAATGATTGCACCCGTTGCACCTGCTCCTTTCATTCTATCATCATCATCATTGAGATCATACTGGACCGGCTGGTACTCTTGTCTTTCTTGGAACAGACGGTTCCTATTAAATTACGCCGTACTGGTGCAGCTATCTGCTCTACATGCGTTGGGTTACCTGGATTCAGCAACTCCTCATCTCCCAAATCTTCATCCTTAAGGTTTGGATGTTATGCTTGTTACCCGATATTTTGCACATTCACCTGAGCTCAGGCTAAGGCTGCCAGTCTGTCAGCCTCTTACTGTTCTACCATTCTTCCAATTCGTTACGATTCTGGATTAAGTGGTAATAATGGTTCTCCGGAACTTCTGGTTCTTGGCATAAACTATAAAGATCTTGCAAATAAACAAAAACAAAAAATAAATGAAAAAGTAAGAAACTTAACTGATAGTCAATTTGCACACACAAACTTCAGTTTACAACCGTATTCCCCGGCAATGGAACCATTTTTGATAACTCTTAAACTACACCTCTCAATGATAATATAAGCGATCTTTGTCAGTATAAAACCCAACTAGGTTGGGTTCGAATCCCACAGTAAATATGGTGTGAACGTATGTCATTTGCAAATTAATTAACTGATAGTTGGATGTTTCCAGAAATGGGGGGTTTTTAGTTTTACAAGCAATTTTTGCTTACGCCAGTTTCAGTGTTCGTAATCAAGAGTTTATAAAAAACCAGAATTATGTTTACTAGGGCTTCCGGTACTTGACAGATGCTAACAGTGGTTCAAGATTCTCATGGTAGGTAGGACAACAGGTTATCTTTATCGACGTTATGCTTAAATGTCTCTCGACCTACTTAAGCATTTAATTACCTAATCTTCTCGGACTTAGGGAATTTATATTCACTGCCCAGATTTTACCTCAGGTTAACCAACCTTGTTACAGTGCTGATTATTAAACAAAGTATTCCCAAGTCCCTGTCGATAACTCACTTCCCACTATATTTGATTTCTTTCTCGATCAAACCAAAGTAGGTGTTATCTATTGTTTTCAAACAACATACGTTAATTCAAACCTCAGAATTATCAAAAAATCCTATCCCCTTTTGAATCTTGAACACTTAGCACCTTATAAAGACCTAACCCTAGATCCCATAATTTAAGTTAAAGGAATTTAGCCACTCATAATGCTAAAACCAAAACAACAAGTTGTATATATGCTTTGAAAGTTAAACTTACCAAAAGAAGAATAATAACTAGTGAATCGGAGATTAAATCTCAAAGGAAAATCCTAGAATAATGATAATAACCTCTTCAAAGTATTTGCTTTTTCCAGCTAAGAAATTAGAGTGAAAATGTCAAAAGTATTGTCAAAACTCAATATGCGGACTCTTAAGAAAACACTAAACAAATCTTTAAATAGTTCACCATAATTATGGAAACAAAATAGTAGAATTCAAAAATCCCTTGGATTAGGTGACAACATTTGTGATAGCCTATCATGAGGCTGATGACTTATCACAAATGTCGTCAGCTCCTTCTTCAGTTTTGGTTCTTCCTTTTTAAGGCTAGTGATAAACTTGACAACTTATCAGCTTCGTGATGTCCTATCATAAAATATCATCAAAGCTTTGCTTCAATTCTCCTGTTCTACCTCAGGCTGAAGACATTCTTGACAGCTTATCAGACCCATGACGACTTATCACAAAATGTCGTCATATATTTCAACTTATGCCAATTCTCTATTTACTACTGACTACGAGCTTAATAACTTATCACAGGGCTGATGACTTAGCACAAATATCGTCAGCCACACTTGTTTTCAGATTTCTTCAGATTTTAACTTCTTTGTTTCCATTCTTGTTGATTCTCTATCATATCTCCTTAAACTGTAAAATCAAACATAAACCAATAAAAAACTACAAAAGTTTCTTAAGACTTCACAATTATCCTAAGTTAAAAGCCTCAAATGTGTTAGCATTAGCTCACACATCAACACCCTCAACCTAAAACAATTGCTTGTACTCAAGAAAGTCAACACAACTAAGAGATTAAAAAGTACGTTTGGCAGTCAATCATCCATATCATCTCAAAACACTTTCACTATCTCTATGGTCTCTCAATTAAAGAACAATGAAGAACACCAATACAACACACAAGACTCAAGATACAACATCAATTCAGTTATAACAACCATGCATAAACAAGTATTACACTACCCGAACAAGTCAATAACTAGCAATATAACTAGTGTGCCCTCACAACAAAGAAATCCCCCTCCTTTAATATCAATAATTATATATAAAACCATAGGGACAATCAAAACACTCACTCTCAAAATGAAGTTCCACTTAGTGTTTGCCAAGTATGATAGGCTTGCCCTTATATTCATTACCCAGATCTTTAGATAGGTCAGCTAGGATCACTATAGGACTTTCTTAGGCTTGTAATATAGGCTAGAGGCTGGTATGATACTCGATGGTATTTAAAGTGACTAAGCCTCCTTGACACTACAATAGATTTTTGGGGTTTCACTCATTAGCGTTTTCTGCTCTTCTCTTTTCTTGATCACACTTATTTAGGATGGGTGCAGTTTTTTCTCAATTACTTAATTTTTTTCACAATTTTTTTCTTTTTTTTTCTTTTCCTCTGCACCCAACTTTTTATTCTTTTCTTTTATACTACCTTTCTTCATACTCATTCTATATCACATACCTCTATGATAACCACCCTCAACTTAGGCCATTTACCTATGTCAAGGTGCACAGTGTCTAAGAAGGACCAGGGCTAAAATAGGTTCATTGTGATCTAAATGGGAAGATGACAGGTGTCATCCAAAGAAATAGACTAATTAGGCTCAAAACAGGGATCAAGGGATATTATACACATAGGGAAGGTCATTTAGGCTAAAGTGAGATAATATCAGAACGACCTATGATCCTTTCCTAATCCTTATCCTTCAACCTAGGTAAGACTAATTGGGCAAGTTCTGGCTTCAGCATACAAAGGGAACTAAGTAGTTGCTCACACACACATGGCACACACGTATATCACAAGCTATGACTCATTCAGTTGAAGCAGTTGTTCAGTAATGATTTTTATGTTACTAGAACTAATGCCATACAAAGATGCATAGTGGTCACACTTGAATGCAAATCACACAGTTAAAGGAGTAGACCACTTAAAAAGGTGTACAAAAATCACAAAACAATTCAACTGCCTTAAGTACAAGTATTTCTCTTAATCGGCTACAAAATTTTAAAACAACAACTTACTCTACACCCTCAACTTAAAATCAAAGAAAATCTGAACTTAGGGTTAGAGTATACCTGAAATGGATCAATCCTAAGGGTTACGGGTTGCCTCCCATGCAGTGACTGATTTAACGTCGCGGCACAGCTCAAGTATCTCGATTACTTTAGACTTCATTGTGATAGATAGTAATGATGTTTTTAATCGATTCTTTTGGACTTATGTAAATCTTGACTCATTGCCCATTCACCTTAAAGGTGCTGCCATCTTCATTTTCAAGTTCTACTACTTCAGATGAGTAGACTTGAGTAACTCTAAACAGTCCTGACCACTTGGATTTAAGCTTTCCTGGGAACAGTTTAAGTCTAGAATTGAGCAGAAGCACCAAGTCACCCTTTTAGGAGTCTCGATTCTCTATCCTCCAATCATGGTAATTTTTTTTAATCTTTTCTTTATAAAGATCCGTTCGTTCATATGCCATGAGATGGAATTCATCCATCTCATTCAGTTGTTCCAATCTCAGCTCTGCTGCCTCCTTCTAACTCACATTTAGCCTTTTGGGTGCCTACAATTCCTTATGGTCTAGCTCTAGTGGTAGGTGGAAAGCTTTTCCATAGACCAGCTGAAATGATGACATGCCAATTGGTGTCTTAAAAGTTGCCCGATATGTCCACAAGGCATCATCGAGCTTTTGAGACCAATCTTTCTGATCTTTAACCTTAAAGTCAAATTTTTGTAGCAGCAACACCCATCTAATCATCCTTTGATTTTCATCCTTCTTCTCCATCAAGTACCTCAAGGTTGCATAGTCAGTGTGGACCACCACTTTGGTCCCAAGCAGATAAGCCCTGAACTTCTCAAAAGCATACTCTACAACCAGAAGTTCCTGCTTAGTGAAGGTGTAATTTTTTTGTGCTCCATTCAAAGCTTTGCTGGTATAATATATCGGATGAAATAGTTTGTCCCTCTTTTGTCTCAATACAACTCGAAGGGTAACACCATTTGCATCACACATGATCTCAAATGGTTTTGACCAATCTGGTGCAACAATAATAGGGTCCTCAACCAACTTCTTTTTAAGGCATTCGAATGCCTTCAAGCAATCATCATTGAAGGAAAACTTTACTTCTTTCTCCAAAAGTTTGCAAATTGGACTTGCAACCTTCAAGAAGACTTTTATAAGCCTCCGATAAAAGCCAGCATGTCCAAGAAAACTATGCACTCCCTTCAATAAAATTGGAGGTGGCAGTTTCTCATTAACTTCTACTTTTCTCGATCAATTTCTATCCTTTTTTTTTTGAAATTTTATGGTTGAGAACGATTCCCTCCTTTGCAATGAAATGGAATTTTTCCTTGTTAAGCACCAAATAAAATTAAACACATCATTGCAAGGTGACTCAGGTTCACCAAACATATCTCAAATGAATCTTCCACCACAGAGAAATCATCCATGAATACCGCTATGGTGTCCTCCACCATATCTGAGAAGATAGACATCAAACACCATTGAAAAATGATGGGTGCATTGCATAGCCCAAATGGCATTCTTTTAAATACAAAGGTGCAATATGGGTATGTGAATTTCATCTTCTCCTAATTTTCAGGAGTAATACCGATTTCGTTGTATCCAGAATTACCATTCAAAAAACAATATCACCCCCTTCCAGCCAATTGATCAAGTAGTTGATCCATAAAGGGCATCGGGAAGTGGACTTTCAGAGTCCATGAATTCTACTTGTAGTAGTCCATGCAAACTCTCTACCCAGTCACAGGCCTGAGTGGAATCAACTCATTCCTTTTATTTGCAACCACAGTCATGCCCCTTTTTTTGGCATGCATTAGACTCGGCTCACCCATTTGCTATCAGAAATAGGGTAAACCACTCCTGTATCTAACCACTTAATAATTTTCTTCTTAATCACCTATTGTATTGGTGGGTTAAGATGACGATTATGCTCTATTGTTGGAATATAATCTTTCTTATGTTGAACTTTATGCATGCAGCTCCTAGGGGAAATGCCAACAATATCTGTGATGGTCCATCCTATAGCTCTCTTGTGCCTCTGAAGTACTGAAATAAGTGCATTTACCTGTTGCTCACCCAAATCAGCCACAATAATAATAGGTACCATGTTTCCGTAGCCCAAAAAATGTACCGTAAGTGCCCAGGCAGTTCTTTCAATTCCAACACCAGTGGCTCCTTAATAGATCGTTTGGCTAGTGGTGTTGGTCGATTAGCAATATCAAGGTCTAGCTTTTTAGGAGCATAAGGATATGAACCTCTTCCTACCAAAGCACAAACGGTCTCTTTGTACTCCTTGGTGCCTTCAATATCAAAATTCATCATAACCGTAGCCAAAGGTTTAACAACAAGTTGCTTGGCTATTGACACCTCCTGTTCGTCCTCATAATACACATCAACTACTAAGAACACACTCATTTCTTCATGCTGGTTACTTGATTTACACACATCAAATTGTACCACTTCATCATTCATTCTACATAAGAGGTCATTCTCTCTCAATTCAATCAACACACTTCCGCTTGCAAGAAAAAGTCGACCCAAGATTATGGGGACCTTGAAGTCCACCTTGCAATCCAAAATGAAAAAGTCTACAGGGAGTATAAAGTTGAACACCTTCACTAACACATCATACAAAATTCCAATAGGTTGCTTTACTGACTTATCTACCATCACGAGTCGCATGTTGGTGGGTGTGGGATTTCTTAGAATCAACTTTCTATAAATAGCTAGTGGCAAAAAATTTATTGTTGCTCCCAGATCACATAATGCCTTGACAAAGTCCATAGTCCCAATTGTGTAGGGAATAGTAAATGTACCTGGGTCTGGTTTCTTCTTCACCAAGGACCTCATAGAAATAGCACTACAATGATAAAAATTACCATTCAATTAGTAGCTCACCACTCTTTTCTTAATCACAAGGTCCTTCATGATTTAGCGTATCCTGGAATTTGCTTAAGTGCCTCAATCAAAGGAATATTTATTTTCAATTTCTTAAGTACTGCCATGAATTTGTTGAATTTTGCATCATCAATTTTCTTCTTCAATCATTGAGGAAAGAGAGGTGGTGGTCTTGGGATAGTTTTTAGCACTACCTTTTTCTTCTTCTCTTTACTTCTTTCTGGAGCATCATTAGAATTATCCAGCTTCTCAGACTCCACTAGACCACTTTTTTCCAATTCAACATCAACTACCGCATCAGTTACAGGTTTGCCCACAGAAAGGCCAGGTAATATCTTACCACTTCTAGTGGTAACAGCCATGAATGAGCCATTATTTCATAGATTCTAGACTGTATCACTTGGTAACGTTCAACTTTTTCTCTGGTTAAATACTGCAGAGAGTTGGCTCATCTGCTGCTCCAAATGATTGATTGTGGTACAGTTTGAGTGCACCAACTGATTGATGGATGTCAGATCGGTCTTCATGGTGGTCACACTAGAGTTTGTATTCTCCAATCCCTTCAACAACTTATCCATTATGTCCTCTATGGACATCTTTTCAGAACTTGTTAAAGCAGCCTCACGATTTCCAGGAAGATCATATAGCCCACTCCTGTCATTTTTATTCCTCCATTTTCCTTGCTTTCTATCTTTATAACCAGGATTATCGTAAAAGTTTTGACCTTGATTCACTTGGCTATTGCATTGGAAAACCCCTGATTATTAACATAGTAAGCCTCTTCTTCGGCATTAGCATCATTTCTATCCTAAAATCCCATAGCTTTCACCTTTTTAACCTTACCTGATAGTAAGTTCTTGGTTAGTAAGTCCATCTGTGTTTTAAGGTGAGCTATGTCTTGGTCATGCTTCTCTTTTCTTCTTCATTGTTCCGTTGTAATGCCCACAGAAGTAGTGAGGATAGCTACCACAGAGTCTCTGGTATGCCATTTCCGACCCTATTTGGTCATTGTGTCCAGCATCTCTGAAGCCTCTGGGAATGTTAGATCAACAAACAAAACACTAGCAGCATTATCGACAATTAGCTTTTTAATAGATTTAATATCCCTGTATAAAGTCTCTATCAAATGTATGTTTGTCAAGTTGTAGTTCAGAACCTATGTCAGCTTCTTCTCGAATCTTTCCCAGGTTTCATACAATGTTTTAGTCGGGAGCTACCAAATATTGCTGATCTCGTCCCTGAACTGTACCCTCCTAGAAGGCAGAAAGAAGCTTTCTAGGAAAGCTCATTTCAACTGCCTCCATTTAGTTATAGAATTGGGTTTCAGCTCATTTAGCTATAAAGTTGCCTCTCTAGATAGAGACAACGATAATAATATCAATAGGATAGCATTCTGGACCACTCCTAGGTTATCAATAGATTTGCAGATGGTGATAAAATTCACCAGATGCAAGTTCGGGTCATCCCCAGGAAGGCCATCAAACAACCCTTTCAGATTGAGGACTTAATCATAGTACTCGTAATGTTGAACTTGGCCCCAGGTTCCAACAGTAGAGGAATGATTGCACCCATTGCACCTACTCCATCCATTCTATCATCATTATTGTTGAGATCATACTGGACCGGCTGGTACTCTTGTCTTCCTCGGAACGAACGGTTCCTATTAACATTACGTCGTACTAGTGCAGTTATCTACTCTGCACGCCTTGGGTTACTAGGTTTCAGTAACTCCTCGTCTCCCAAATATTCGTCCTCAGGGTTTGGATGTCATGCTTGTTGCTCGATATTTTGTACATTCACCTGAGCTCAAGCTAAGACTGCCAGTCTATCAGCCTCTTACTATTCTACCATTCTTCTAATTAGTTACGATTCTGGATTAAGTGGTAATAATTGTTCTTCAAAACTTTTGGTTCTTGACATACACTATAAAGATCCTTCTATAAACAAAAACAACAAATAAACGTAAAATTAGGAAACTTAACTAACAGTAAATTTGCGTACACTAACTTTAGTTTACAACTGTATTCCTCGGCAATGGTGCCATTTTTGATAACGCTCAAACTCCACCTTTCAGTGAGAATGTAAGGGATCTTTTTCAATATAAAACCCAACTAGGTTGGGGTAGAATCCTATAGGGAATATGGTGTGAACATAAGTCATTTGCAAATTAATCAACTGATAGTTGGATGTTTCTAGAAATGGGGGGTTTTTAGTTTAACAAGCAATTTTTATGTTAGTTTCAGTGTTCGTAATCAAGAGTTTATGAAAAAGCAGAATTATGTTCGCTAGGGCTTCCGGTACTTGACAGATGCTAACGGTGGTTCAAGATTCTAATGGTAGGTAGGACAACAAGTTATCTTTATCGACGTTATGCTTAACTGTCTCTCAACCTACTTAAGCATTTAATTACCTAATCCTCTCGGACTTAGGGAATTTATTTTCTTTTCCCATATTTTACCTCAGGTTAACCAACCTTGTTACAGCGCTGATTATTAAATGGAGTATTTCCAAGTCCCTGCCGGTAACTCACTTCCCACTATATTTAATTTCTTGCTCAAGAAAACTAAAGTAGGTGTTATCTATTATTTGCAACCAACAAACGTTAATTAAAACCTCAGAATTATCAAGGAATCCTACCACCATTTAAATCTTGAACACTTAGCACCTTATCAAGACCTAACCCTAGATCCCATAATTTAGGTTAAAGAAATTTAGCCACTCATAATGCTAAAACCAAAATAAAAAGTTGTATTCATGCTTTGAAAGTTAAACTTATCAAAAGAAGAATAATAACTAGTGAATCACATATTAGATCCCAAAGGAAAATCCAATAATAATAATGATAATCTCTTCAAAGTATTTTTTTTTTCAAGGCAAGAAATTAGAGAGAAAATATCAAAAGTATTGTCAAAACTCAATATGCGGACTCTTCAAAAAACCATAAACATGGCTTTAAATAGTTCACCCTAATTATGGAAACAAAGTAATAGAATTCAGAAATCCCTTAGATTAGGTGATGACATTTATGATATCCTATCAGGAGGCTGATGACTTATCACAAATATCATCAGCTCCTTCTTTAGTTTTGGCTCTTCCTGTTTAAGGCTAACGACAAACTTGAAAACTTATCAGCTTCGTGATGGCCTATCACAAAATGTCATCAAAGCGCTTCTTCAGTTCTCTTTTGCTACCTCAGGCTAATAACATTCTTGACAACTTATCAGACTCTTGACAACTTATCACAAAATATCATCACATCTTTCAACTTAGGCCAATTCTCTGTTTACTACTGAGGATGAACTTGATAACTTATCATAGGGCTGGCAACTTATCACAAATATCGTCAGCTATACTTGACTTTAGATTTCTTTAAATTTTAAATTTTTTGATTCCATTCTTGTTGGTTCTCTATCATATCTGCTTAAACTATAAAATCAAACATAAACCAGTCAAAAACGACAAAAGTTGCTTAAGACTTCACAATTATTCTTAGTTAAAAGCCTCAGATATGTTAGCATTAGCTCACACATCACTTATGGTTACACCCTTATAGTATATTAGGGCATGCCAGTTATAGATAGCTCCCATAGTTTCAGTTTAGTATTCAGTATACTTCAATTCATGTTGCATTGACCATAGCATACAATTATCAGTTATTCAGTTATCAAATTTTGGTATTTCAGTTTACAGACTATTTTTAAAATCATGTTATATGCTTGGTCATGGATTCTTAGATCTTACAACATTCACACATTCATGTCAGATATTTAGTTATTTCATGCTATTCAATTAGTATTAGTTATGTTCATAATCCCATGCATATCAGCCTAACCTCATTTAGTATATTAGTACATTCAAAGTACTAATTGTATTCTCTTTTCTTCCACTATGATGTTTTATATCATAGGTTCAGATACTCAGTTTCCCAACCATACATAGATATCTCAGCGCCCCAGTCACAACAACAATGGTGAGTTCTCATGTTTTGAGGACCAAATATGTTATTTTAGTTTCTCAGTTTTTTTGCCGTTGGTAGGAGTTAGTTGGGGGCTTGTCCCATCAGCTCCTCAATTATTCAGTTTAGACTAGTACAGACAGTTAGTCATATTTCGGTCATTATTAGTATTGTTTTGTAGATATTATCTGAACTATGTTTTAAAACCTTATGACATTTTTCAGTTAAATTTTGTATATGATAACAGTTATGTCAATCCTCATAGCAGGTACCAGTTTCATGGGTTATCTTGGGGTCACTTATAACCGTAAGCACCATGTAGCACCCAGGGAGTACTCTCGGGGTGTTACAATAGCGCTTAACAGTAGACCTCAAAATCGGGATTTTGCTGAAAGTTTTAATTTTAAGGGGTATTCTTCTCTTTTCCCTACAGTTCCAAGTCATAAAAACAACAGATTAGACATTATTCTAAGCAAATTATACTCATTTTTCACTAAATTTCTCTCCAAGAAATGCTAAAACTCACAATTTAACTCCAAGAAATCCAAAGTTTCACAATTCTTTTTTCAAGATAATCACGAATTCAAGTTTTTGAATTCAAGAACTTCAAGAAGAAGCTTCAAGAACGTTATTAGGTATTTAAAGTTCAAGCTTCTACATCCAATTGATCAATTAAGGTATGTGGGGTTATGAACAAGGATTCTCCTCTCATCCTTGTGTCCAAAACTAGCTTTTAAAGATGAATTTACATAAATTGCAATTAGAGTTCATACCCAAAGTATCTTGTTTTGAGTTATGGATTTATTGAGTGATTGAAATATAAATTCCATATTTGTCTTGATTTAGAGAACTCTCTTTTATTATTTGAATACAATGATTATGTTCTGAGAGATTGATTACATATTTCCAATTTTAGTTTACGCATGATATTGTAATGTTGATCTCATTATATTGATATTTTGAAGTATTTCCAAAAATATATTGAGAATGATGTTTTTCTATGAATTTACATGTGTTTAAAGCATGGGGTTTTAAGCCCCTAGTTTGAGTATTGAAATCTCAAGAAGATTATGCTTTTAAGCATCCTATAACTAGTTTACATTCATATTTAAACAAGATTTGATCATTTGATCCATAGCTAAGATATGAAATCCACTTTACAGTTTTGATTATAGATTCTATTACTGTTTAAAGTAAAGTATGAAGATGCATATCTGGCTTTGATTGTAAACCCTTATGCTAGTTTTAAAGTAGATTTCCAAAAGAATGAGCATATAGATTAAAGGTAGTAGTATATAGAACCGAGTTCGTTATGATTCCAAGGTCTCGTACCCTAGAACTACAAGCCAACATAGGTATATATTATTTAGATTATTCCTATTTATATGAATGAAAGATATTGATTGTGATTACTTAGCTCAGTTTATACTCCTTGGCAAGTGTATGACACCTCTCACCAATATGAGGATTTCCCCTTAGGGGTACAAAATAATGGACTCCATGATACCTCACATGGTTTATGTTAGTTAGAAGAATATCTCTAATAGAAAAGCTTTTAGAAACTAAGTGTAAAGGCTCACAATTTTATTCAGATATTGTTTTACATAAGTCATTATCTATGAGATTTCATCTTTTAGTTTTAGATACAAAGGTGAGTCCTTTTACACTTAGTATTATTTGAAAACAGACTTAATTTCAGTTCTATATATTCCATTGGCAAAAAGTGTAAAAGTACAACTTTTAGAACTATCTGTTATGGCTCACAAGATTTATAAAGCATGCTCTATCATTCATTATTTATGATTTTAAGCTTTTAGTCATTCAATCCAATGTGTGTCATTTATACTTAGCATGCTTTCTTTACAAGCTATATGAACAATTGAGTTACTATTTTACTTATGCATTTACCCCTATATGCCCAGTATATTCCAAAAGTACTGATTCACATATATGTCTATGTGCTACATTGTTTAATAATGTAGGTACTAGTTTAGTTGTAGTCCAGATATCACGATCAGACAGTTGCAGATTCCAGTCAGCAGATGATGAGTCCTCCTGCTTCACGGACTTTAGTCAGATGTTATTTTTGTACTTTACTTTCTTACTCATATGTATTGATTAGTGGTAGTTGAAGTTGCATCCCAGCTATCTATAGTCGTATAGTAGAGGCTTCACTGATGTCAGTCTGAGTCAGTCTTATAATTTTAATTCCACTTTTCAGTTTTATTAGAATGTAAAATTGTATTAGTATTGTGTTTTTCCCAGATTTCATCATGATTATGTTTCTGAATAGTAAACTCGGTTATTTTATATATATTTAAATCAGTTACTTAACAATAAGCCAATTCATGGTTTAGCTTGGGATCACTTGTAGTCCTAAGCACTATATGATGTCCAGGGGTTAGTCTCAGGGTGTTACAAACTTTGTATTAGAGAATAGAGTTCAAGTGTCCTAGGGTTTCTGTGAAGCCGTGTCTAGTAGAGTCCTATAGAATGGTACAGAGACGTCTGTGCTTTTCTTTGAGAGGCTATAGGGCATTTAAGAAAGTTTTTTTTATTTCATACTCTAGATTATGCTGTAAAATTATTCCTTCAGAAACTGCTATCGATTTATGTGTTAATCCATACTTCTCTATCTATGTATTATTCTTGAGATAAAATGATTAGTAAGTTCTAATTCCTCCAAAGATGATGCTCTCAAATTTACTATTAATAACTTCTAAAGTTACACAAGGGTCTTGAGAGGAGCTCGCTTGTATGTTATAAGTTCCTCAAGTTGAAAGTTATTTCCTCATCCTCATAAGTTGTTCAGTTAAGATAGAGTAAGGTATTTATCTAGATTCCTCATTAAACCTTCAATACAGATAGTGCTCCTAAGAGGAGATAGTGTGAAACTTGATTGTTAAATATAGTTTGCATTCGATGGATATCATAACCTAGAGTGTTATGATTTATTAATAGTAGAATCTTTTTATTGTTAGAAGTATAAGATTAGAAGTGTAGTGACAAGAGAGGTAGAGATGGTGATTGATTGAATGTATATAGATGAACTTTTGCATATGATTAAGGTAATAGTGAGGTGTTATGTCCTTGTGTGTTAGTTTAGGGGTAATAAAGGTGGTACAGGTTTCTTGTTGAAAGGAAGAGAAGGAGTTACTTGTTAAGGTGAATTGTTGTTTGCTTGAAGTATGAAAGGAGTAATTGAGGGTATTTATTGTGTTATTAAAGTATAGGTTATTAATGAGAGTATTGAGTGGTTGGGTATTGTTAATTTTGGCTTTCCTTGAGGTTGCAAAAAGGATTTTAGTTGAAACTTATAGAGCTATGAAAGTAATTTAGCTGGATAGATGGGTAAATAGTCTTAATGTGTAGAAGGAGGTGGTGCTAATGTATTATAATAAGATAAACCATGCAATCATAATCAATTATTGTTATTATGAGAATTTAGTGGACTAGTATTTATTGATATCTTATTTTATAGCTTTTGAGTGCGAATAGTATATGAGGTTGTGTTATTCATCATGCCAGCACTATACACTAAGTTTGAACAGTGGATGGTCATTGTGGATGTAATTATTGCTTGGTTTGTGATGCTAGTTATACAGAGGTGAACCAATAGGATTGAGACAATGAATGAAAGAATTTAAGTTTATTGATTTGAGATTAAGTACAATGTTATGGCTATGATGTAGAGGTGTGCCCAAGGTGATATGGGGTTTCATTATTTTCTAAGGTTATTAAGTAATGTGTAGTAGTACCCTTGAGTTTCTAAGTGGAAAAAGGCTAGTTATATAGTACCTAGTGTTCTTAATAGCTAAGATAAGGAGTTATGGATAGATGGTGTTGAGTCTTTTAAGTATGATTTTGGTTCTTATAATTTGGGAAAAATATAAGTATAGAAGTGTGATCTTAGTAGGCTATAATTATGTGTTTAGTGAGGTAAGTATGTTTGCAAAGGAGAGTGTAAGTCTTTGATGATGATTATGGAAGCTAGAGAAAGTTAAGGATGGTATCTATAAAAGGATTGTCTAGGAATGAAGTCAGTGAGTTCAAAATATAGTTTACTGTTGTGAGTTTAGCATTGAAGTGTAGACATTATAATGAAGAAATTATGGCTTAGTCTCGAGAATATGAAATAGACCCATAAGTTTAGAAGGATGGCTTTAATCTAAGGGGGAGATAATGTAAGACCCTAGCTTATTTCAGTTCCCTATTGCAGTTAAAGGGGTCTAAGGCTTAGAAAATTCCTTTAATTTTTGGGACTTAGTCATTTCTAAAGCACCTAAACTTTGATGATTTTATTTTCAATCTTCTCAACCTTGAAACATTAAATTTTAAGTTGATTTACGATCAGGGTTGATGATAGTACACTCCGAGTAAGTTTTGGAATTTTCATACGAGAATAGAGGCATGTTAGAATCACCAGAGTAGTAGAATCCCATGATATAGCCCACGACGCGTGCTCCATTGTGCCCCTCTTATTTTTCCAGCTTTTGTTTCAGCGTATTCAAGTTCATTCGCAGCTTCTATTAAGTAAGTAACAACTTTACTCTGTGATTCGAGTTATCCCTCATAAAATCTATGGACTCCATTTTTATGTTGAATATCTTATGATAAGTATGAACTCATATTTCAAAGTATGATCAGCCCTCAGAAATTCATGATACTAGAGAAATTCGCATTATATCATGTATGTCCTTAGTGTAGATCTCTTTAATGAATCCATGCCTTTGACATTATATGCCTTAGGACTCAGTTAACTATCAAAGTTATGTATAATATTCTTCTGTGCTTTAGATCCTTATGCATTAACCCTGCAGTGACCTCTTACTATATTAAGATACGGGTATTGATAATGGATAAGAAATGGTTTAGATGAGAGAGAGTTGATGACCCTCATTAAGAAAACTTATTTATGCTTTTTCTATCTAAGGCTAAAGGGTGAAGAAATATTGAGGTAAATCTTTGGTACATGTCATAGTTAGTTGAAAATTCTGGATATGTCTTCTTAAGAATAGTGCAAGATGGTTTTTATTGATAGAGGTTTAGAGCTTATGAGAAGTATGTTTGTATGGGTGTTTACCTTGAAGTTCATATGTGGTTATAGTGATAGGCTTGAATTTCTTGTTGGGATGTAAGTGGATGAATGCAATATGCGCTAGTGGATTCATAGTAAGAGTTCCAAGTTAGTCATTGAAGTGGTAAAGTATGTTATGCTTAGGGTGTGAGCTCTAAAAGAGACATAGAAGATTGTATCATACGGTTTAGACTAGTATTATGGTGTAGCGTGTTGTATTTTGTGATTTTGAGTTAGACTTGATCATGGTGATAGAATTTAGTTTAGTTTAGACTTTAGTAGTTGGATTTATCAACGCCCATGTAAAAATTTTAAGTTGGATCAAATGAGTATGTCATGTAAGGGGAATAGTATAGTTGAGGGAGTGTTTGAGAAGTGTTGCTAAGCTTGAAAGTAAAAAGTTGTATTGCCGAAAGCCTAGTAATTCTGTCCTAGTTTATGATTTATATGTCTATGTCTAATGCTATAGAGTTGTATCAATGTTGTGATTCTATAGTCAATTGTCTTGTTCAGATCATACCCAAAATTCTTTAATCCCTAATATTATTAGAATTTCTTAGAAGAGCGTTGAATAAATACTCCATTTAAGTATGAGCAGTCAGTATGATCAACTCCATATAGCCTACGATCCAGTTTAGCAATCAAGCAAATAAGCTCCTATAGATTTCCAACTTTCCATATAGTCTTACTACCCAAAGTTTCACGAGTAAGTCCATTTCATGAGGTAAAATGTTTGCATTCATGAAAATTACAAATTCAACTCAGTTCATGCACAATACATCAGTTTCAAATTCAGATATTTAGTCATGATTCAGTTTATAAGTGTTCAGTGAATGATCTTAGTATTCCAAGTATTCCAACTAAGACAATGTAATACCCCTTGTATGATGTAAGTCTTTTTGTCTCATGACTTGTTCTAGCATATGTAATCACTTCACAGTTCTATATGTAGGATCATAACATGAACATTTTAAGTAAGTTCTAAACTCTCAGCATGAATCAACTCTTTATAGTAAGTGAAGTCAAGTCAGCTCAGAAATTAGTTTCATGATGGAAGTTTTTAATGTTTTGCCTCAGTTATATCCTTTCGTAGCATACATGTCATGTATACATTATTCCATAATTCTAAGACTTCAACGAGTTCCTATCCATCATTCGAGGATGAATGATTCCAAGGGGCAGATAATGTAATGCCTCGTATTTTGGGCTAGAACTTGAAGCATCGTTCTTACATGTGTAAACTATAATCCCATGATTTACATTTGAATTTATATTTCATGATCTTTATCCTAGTGTGTGAAGTGCTTTCGACGTGAAAAATGTTCATAGTAATCACTTAGAACAAGGTTGAGCTTAGAACTTTCGATTCGTCCAAAGTTTGGTATTTGATTCTACAAGAGTATCCTGTGAATGTGTATAACTTTTTATGTACATGGATATTTTTGTCTCAAGACCCACCAAATTATATATAATCGATTTAACTTTTGAACGATAGCAATTTTGTCTAAATTCGATACCCAAGTGAAAAGTTATAGCATTTTTTGTGTGAAACAGTAGGTCACCGCAATTACACCGCTCGGCAGTGCCTATAGCAGTGGAGTGATCAGCAGTAAGTCTTAGAATTGGAATTGTACAAAATAGTAGGTCACCGCGACTACACCACTCTGCGGTGCCTATAGTGGTGGAACTAATAGCACTCAGTGGTAAGCCTCAAAATTGGTATTCTGCTGAAATTTTTAATTTTAAGGGCAGTTTTGTCTTTTCCCTATAGTCCCAGGTAGTAAAAACAATAGATTAGACGTCATTGTAAGCAAAATGTACACAATATTCACCAAATTTCTCTCTAAGTAACCCTAAAACTCCAATTTTAATTCCAAGAAATCCAAAGTTTCACCATTCAAGATAATCAAGAATTAAAGTTTCTGGATTCAAGAACTTCAAGAACCTCATTAGGGATTCAAAGTTCAAGATTCTACATCCAATTGATCAATTAAGGTATGTGGATTATGAAAAAGGATACTCCTCTTATCCTTGTGCCCAAAACTAGCTTTTAAAGATGAATTTACATGAATTGCAATTAGGGTTCATACCCAAAGTATCTTGTTTTGAGTTATGGATTTATAAAGTGATTGAAGTATAAAATTCCATATTTGTCTTGATTTAAAGAACACTCTTTTATGATTTTGATTCCATGAGTATGATTTGAGGCATTGATTACAAATTTCCAATTTGAGTTAAAGCATGATATTGCAATGTTGATCCCATTATAAATATATTGTGAAGTATTTCAAGAAGCATATTGAGAATGATGTTTTGCTATGAATTTACATGTGTTTAAAGCATGGGTTTTTAAGCCCCTAATTTGAGTATTGAAATGTCAAGAAGATTATGCTTTAAGCATCTTATGACTAGTTTACATTCAGATTTGAACAAGATTTTATCTTTTGATCCACAGCTAAGATATGGAATCCACTTTACAGTTTTGATTACAGATTCTATTATAGTTTAAAGTAAAGTAAACAAATGCATAATTGTCTTTGATTGTAAACCCTTATGCTAGTTTTAACGTGCGTTTCCATCAGAATAATCATACAGATTAAAGGAAGTTATATTTAGAACCAAGTTGGGTATGATTCCAAGGTCTCATACCCCAGAACTAAGAGCCAATGTAGGTCCAGATTATTTAGATTATTCCATTTATATGGATGACAGATACAGATCGTGATCACTTAGCTCAGGTTATACTCTTTGACAAGAGTATGACACCTCTCCCCTACATAAGGTTTTCTCCTTAGGGAAACAAGACATTGGAATCCATGATAGCTCTCATGGTTTACATCGGTTAGAAGAACCTCCCTAATAGAAAGGAATAATAGAAAAGATTTTAAAAAATAAGTGTAAAGGATCATGATTTTATTCAAATATTGTTTTACATAAGTTATTAGCTATGAGATTTTATCTTTTAGTTTACAGATACAAAGGTGAGTCCTTTTACACTTAGCCTGCATGATTTCAAAAACAGTCTTAACTTCAGTTCTACATATTCCACTAGCAGAAAAAGTAGAAGTACAGTTTTTAGAACTAAGTGTTATGACTCACAAGATTTGTATAGTATTCTTTATCATTCATGATTTATGATTTTCAGCTTTCAGTTATTCAAGCCAATGTGAGTTATTTACACTAAGCATGCATTCTTTACAAGCTATATGAACAACTGAGTTACTATTTTACTTATGCATTCACCCCCACATGCTCAGTACATTCCAAAAGTACTGATCCACATATACGTATATGTGCAACATTGTTTAATAATGTAGGTACTAGTTCAGTTGTAGTCCATATATCATGATCAGACAGTTGCAGATTCTAGTTAGTAGATGATGAGTCCTCCTACTTCAGGTGCTTCAGTCAGATGTTATTATGTACTTTACTTTATTACTCATATGTATTGAATAGTAGTAGTTGGAGTCGTGTCCCAGCTTTCTATAGTCAGTATAATAGAGGATTCACAGATGTTAGTCAGAGTCAGTCTTATAATTTTAGTTTTGCTCTTCAGTTTTATCAGAATGTTAAATTGTATCAGTATTGTATTTTTCATAGATTTTATCATGATTATGTTTCTGCATAGTAAACTCAATTATTTTATACATCTTTAAATTAGTTGCTTAATAGTAGGCCAGTTTATGGATTATCATGGGATCACTCATGGTCCTAAGCACCATGTGAAGTCTAGGGGGTAGTCTCGGGGCGTTACAAATATGGTATCAGAGCATAGAGTTCAAGTGTCGTAGAATGTTTGTGAAGCCATGTCTAGTAGAGTCCTCTAAAAAGGTACGGTGATGTCTGTACTTTTCTTTGAGAGGCTACAGGGCATTTAAGAAAGTTTCATTTCTTTCATACTCTAGATCGTGCTATAAAGTTGTTCCTTCAGTAACTTCTATCAATTCGTGTGTTAAATCCATATTTCTCTATATATGTATTATTCTTGAGATAACATGATTAGGAAGTTTCAATTCCTCCTTAGATGATGCTCTCGAATTTACTATCAGTAACTTCAGAAGTTACACAAGGGGCTTAAGAGGAGCTTGCATGTATGTTATAAGTTCCTCAAGTTAAAAGTTATTTCCTCATCCTTATGAGTCGTTCAGCTAAGACAGAGTAAGATATTTATCCATATTCCTTGTTAACCCTTCAATATAGATAGTGGTCATAAGAGGATTTAGTGTGAACCTAGATTATTAAATATAGTTTGCATTCGAGGGATATCGCAACCATGTCCAAACTTTTTAGTTTTCATGAAGTTAAGACTAAGGTTATGATTTATAAACACACTGCTATACTTATTTTTTATGAATCATAGTCTTTAATTTTGTAACTCCTAGGGAGTACACCATAGATGCCACACGGTGCTTACGGTCACAAGTAACCACAAGCTAACCTATGAACTGTTACGTGTTGTGAGCAATGAATAATAATAACAAAATAACATGTGTAGAATGTCTGAAAATAGCATAAGGTTTTTCACAAGTGAAATCAATACTGAATCATGGTTTAAAACATCTGGAAACATAATGGCAATACTGATAATCACAACTGAAAACTAACAAACTATATGCACTACTCTGAAAGCCTCTAAACTGACTGACTATGGAGTTGATGGGACAAGCCCCCAACAAACTCTGACTGACTAAATGACTGAACTACTGACACAACTGAATATAAGGTAACTCATCCTCGAAGGATGAGGACTCACCACTACTGCTGCTGCTGATACCCTTGATAGTCTAAGTATGGTCTGGAATCCGAGCATTCAAACCTATGATATAAGATATCATAGTGCAAGAAACGAGTATGCAATCAGTACTCTGAATGTATTGGTATGCTAAATAGGGTTAGGCTGATATGCATAGGTTCATGTACGTGAGTAGTAACTGACTGAATGTACAACATGATATACTAAGTAAGAATGCATGAAAATTGTAAAGATTAAAAATACATGACCAAGCATAAAAACAAGTCCTGAAATAGTCTGTAAACTAAAATACTAAAATCTTGTAACTGAATAACTGATAAACTATATGCTATGGTTAAGTAAGACTGAATTAAATTCTGTACAGAGTACTATAAACAAAACTATGGGAGCTATCATCTAAGAGACATGCCCCAATATAGATAGATTGGGGTCTAACCTATAACCCCAGTTGGAAGGGTGTTAGTACTGTGCCATGGGTTACTAAAAATGGCTGGGTTAAACCTAACCTAGCAGGAAGACTCATGAGATGTATATATGTATGTCAACCCTAGACTGGTAGGAAGACATATCAACCTACACTGGGTACGTAGTTCTGTAACTCAGGGACTGCTACTAAGGGTCACACCCTAAGATGGCAGGAATGCGCCCATATCTGGGTTTGCTCAGTCCTGAATCCTACTCTCAACTAAACTGACACTAATTATGAGATTAAACTAAGCTTAACTAGACAAGTAACTAATCATGAGGGCTAACTGGCTGAATATGCTCATGGTTTATCTGAAGTATTCTATAACTACTGAAATTATGTAAACAACTAAGTTTTCGGGTATTCATAACCCCTAAGACGAGATAGCAATGACAACAAGATCATACTAAAGCTTTGAGAAAGTGACATATAGTCAATATTCAAAGCTCATTCTTTGAGGCATTTGATCAAACACATGGGAGACATGAATTTCAACATTGAAATACTTTTACGCATGATGAGATAGCACGATCACATAACAAAATCATAAACTGAGGATTTATTCTGAATTCTTAGGAACGTGGTATGGAAACCACAATATTTAAAAAACGCTATAATGCATTCCATATGAAAACAATTGAAATCATAACTTGAAATCAAAGTACCAAGATATAGATACACATACTTCAACTTTAAAATATGTAAGGGCTATTTCTATCAAAACTCTTGGAAATATAATACATGATCAAAATTCATAAGATTTTCATGAAGGCAATTTATCGTCAACATGTCATTTCATTGTATACATGTAATAAGTAGTCATTGTTCAAATATGAAATCATTTCAGAATTTTATCAAACACTTGTAATGCATGGCTTAAAATTGGGAATAGTTTTAAACATGTAGTAGTAGCATGATTTTGATGCTAAATCACCAATTAAGGCTTAAATCAGCGAACAACACTATTCAAATATGTAGGGTTTAATAACAATAACAATTTCGTGTAAATATGATATAAAATTTGAAATTCATGAAAGTTCATGGACATAATTAATAAAAACATGTAAAGATCGTACTTTTAAACTTGAAATTTGGGTTCTTGGACTCCATGGATGAAAGAGACCCATGGATGAACATTTAACATACCTTGAAACAAAAATCTTTAAAGAGAACAACTTTCTTGAAAGATTTCTTAGATTGGAACACTTGAGTTCTTGGTTTTCTTGAAGAAAGGGCTTGAATCTTAAAGAGGCTAGGGTTTATTTTTTCCTTTGAGAGAAAAAATGAATAATTGTATGTATAGTGATTTTTGGGGCATTATCTATTATGGATGTGTCACGGTAGGTAAAAAGACTTATTTTCCCTTAAAAATGCAAAAACAGAAACTAAAAAATAGGTACAGGCGATGGAGCGTGCATCGTGGGCTAATCGCACACCCTCACAGCCTCTCTCACAAAAATGGCTATAACTTTTCACCCGAGTATCGGATTGAGGAGAAATTGGTATCATTAGAAAGATAACTCAATTATCTACAATTTGGTAGGTCTTGAGATACAAAATTCTATGTCTATAAAAGGTTATACACATTCAAAATATACCTTTATAGAATCGAATACCAAACTTTAGATGAATCAAAGGATCTTAGCTCAACTTTGTTCTAAGCGATTTGTAATGCCCTGAGTCTGCACCCCGGATGTCACACGGTACTTAAAACCCCAAAGGATCACAATATAACCCATGACTAGTACATTCTGCGAGTACTGAATAATAATATTGAAAATATATGTAGAAGAAATTTTAAAATGCCATAAGGTTCATAAACTGAATACTGATGATAATACTATGTAAAATATATGAACAACTAAATAACTGTATGTTCTAGTCTTAATGCCTCTAACTACCTAAATATGGAGTTGATGGGACAAGTCTCCAACTAAATCTGACTGAACTAACTACTGAACTGCTGAAAAATGCTGGCATGAATAAAATCTTCCCTCGAAATATGAGGACTCACCAGAATATCTGCTACTGATAACTTAAGATGCTATGTATAGTTAGGAACTTGAGTATATGAACATATGATATGAGACATCATTGCATAAAGAAAGCGTATGCATCCGTACATGAAATGAACTGGTATGCTAAGTGAGGTAGGCTGATAATACATAGGTTTATATGCATGAGATAATAACTGACTGAATAAATATCATGAAGTAACTGAATGAGTATATATGCAAAACTTTAGCTGCTGAACATACTGAACATAGATACTGTGCATGTAATTATACATCATGTAGCTGAGATTTATACTAAAACTGAATACTAAATTCTGATGGTTATATAATTGATAACTGATAATTGATAACCATTATTCTGATGGCTATATAATTGATAATTGATAATTGGTAATACTAAATTTGAGATCTTTCCTTCTCACATCTGCATAAAATTTTTGTCATCTCTAAGCAGTCTTAAGCATCTCTCTGATTAACTGCACTTTCTCTAAAGCATCAAACACTAAGTCCGACTCCACTACTGCGGCCTTACCTACCTCAAACCAACCAATGGGAGATCTACATATTCTCCTATAAAGAGCCTCAAACGGAGCCATCTGTATACTAGAATTATAGCTATTATTATGCATGAACTCAATCAAAGGAAAGTAATCATCCCAACTATCCTTAAAGTCAACAACATACGTTCTTAACAAATCTTCTAAAGTCTGAACGGTACTTCTTACTTGACCTTCTGTATGAGGATGTAAGGCTATACTGAGGTGAACTTGGGTACCAAGACCCTTTTAGAAGGATTTCCAAAAGTGAGAGGTGGACTGCAGACCTCTATCTAAAATAATGGAAAACTAGATACCTTGTAATCTAACTAACTCTCTAACATAGAGCTTACAATAATCCTTGGCTGAAAAAGAGGTATGAATTGGCAAGAAATGGGCTGATTTGGCCATCCTGTCCACAATAACCCAAATCAAATCATGTTGTCGATGAGTACGAGACAAACTCATTGCAAAGTCTATGTTCACTTCTTCCCACTTCCATGTGGGAATACTGAACTCTTACAAGGACTCACTAGCTTCTGATGGTCTATAATAACCTGCTGACACATGGAGCACTTAGATACAAACTCTACAATATCTTTCTTCATCCCACTCCACCAATAGACTTTCCACAAGTCACAGTACATCTTAGTTGCCCGTGGATGAATCGGGTAGCACGCACCATGTGATTTTGTAAGAATCTGCTATCTCACACCATCCACAAATGGCACACATAGTCTACCCTAGCAACGCAACACACCATCTACCTCTTGAGAGAAAACCTCTACATTTTTATATTTGACTGACTCTTTCAAATTAACTAAACTGGGATCTCTATCCTACTTCTCTTTTACTTTGGAAACCAAAGATGATTCTAAACTATTCTACACCATAACACTACCCCTATCCGATCAACCAAACGTGCACCTAGCTTTGCAAGATGATGATCCTCCTGAACTAACTTCTTCTTACTATCCTCAACGTGAGTAACATTACCCATCACTATAAGAAAAGGTCTATTTAAGACCAGCATTCAGGGATGAGTCAATAATTTGGTCTCTTATTAGGACGAGATTAAATTCTGGTCCCTAATTATGCATTTTTTGGGAACGTATTAAATTTTATCCTAAAAAATTATTAACTTGTCTCTAATAATAATTTAGAGAGAAGCACTGCTAAATTATTATAACAAAATTTTTAATAAAAATAATTTTAATCATACTTCACGTTCCAAAAAGAAAAAAAAACTCTCTTTATTCTCCAAAAAATTTTAATCCCTTGCTAATTGTTTCTCTAAATTACTATCGATCAACATTTCTCATTGAATGCTCAAATCTTCAGCTAAATCTCTCTGATTTTTTACCGCGACTTCCATTATCGGTATGATTTCTCATCTCTCTATAAAGTGGTAAAGATTGTATTATGTTGTGTTGGGTTCTTTGCCTTTAATGGTTTTTTTCTTTTCTTGTCTTCTTCATTTTTAGTATTTGGGGGTGGGGATAGGGTAGGGGTGGGATATGGGGGGAGGGGGTTGAGATGCCATTTTAATTAGTAAAACGATTCAATCTTTGTGGACTTCTTATTTGTGTTGGTTATCCTTTAATGACTTTTCTTGCTATTTTTCTGTTACTGATATTTCTCGTTCTTAGTTGAGGTAGTTGGTTTGTGGGGTTAGGGTTGGGGGTGTTTTTGGAACTATCATTTTAGTTGCATAGATTTAATTTTTAAATTTTTATTGAGTTGGTTTCTCGATTCACCTTGTGGAAATATGGAGTTCTTGGTATTTTAAATTTTTAAAATTATTAGTGTTTCCACTTATGCATTGCCTTTAGTTAGTTTAATAGCATCAAACCTATTACCTCTTGTAACTTCTTATTATTAAGTCAGTTTTGGGTTCAAAGACATTTAATCATTATGGTGTTCCGAACAGTTCTATTTTTGAGTAATGATAGAAAATCATCTTTCAGGATATGGCAGATTCACTATAGCCTTTGTTTTATTTTTTCAGGTCAATTTGCGATGATAGCATAGTGGTAATTATTAGACCAATCGCCACAACATTTGAGGACACCATACTTGTGTAAATTGTCATGGGTTGAATATGAGAACATTCTTAATCTTAAAAATTTGTTATCTGATTATAATTTGGACTAACTAAATAAATTAAACAAGCGTTGAAACTAGCTGGCCTAGTTTCCTCTTGGTTTGTTGATGGCAAAGGCAAACTAAAAGAATTGAGGAACGAAAATGAGAATGATACAACTATGTATAATAACTATTCAACCATCTTGTCAGACTATATAAAAGAACTATAAATGTATTCTGGAATGCTATAACTGTTTTCTCATTTATGTCCATCATCCTTATGTTACCATTAAAGTGTGCAAAATTCCTTTTAATTGTGATCCCAAAATTGTATATAACATCCTAACCCTCTAGTGATATTAACCACTCTGGGACTAGGTCCACACAGTTTTAAAACGCATCACTAGAGAGTAATGTTGCTTACTTATATAACTAGCATCTCTCTTATTCTTTACCGATGTGGAACTTCTTATCCTAACATCCCTCATATGTACTTAGCATCGTCACTAAGGTTTGACCAGCAGAATGTGATTATTCCTAGACTCGGGATAGAGATTTTCCTAGAAAATACCAGTACGAAGAATCTTTCCTCCTAAAAAGTACGGTGATGTAATGTTGTATTTTTATAAAGTATGCTACATAATGTCTTTGTGGACTTGCTAATATAATTTTCATGTTTGGCCTAATAATTATTGTTTTGATAGCTTTTATTCTTCTCAATTTTGTTTAAAATAAATTTAGTATCGAAGGTTGCTAAGTATTTGGTAATTGAAGTGTAAGTAGATGGTGAAGGTTGCTGCTGTAGGTTTGGTACATCAATCAACTGGACTTAAGTTTGGTAGTGGTGGAGGCTCTAAGGTCACTACCACTATATTGAAATGAAAAACTCAATCGGAGTTGAATGTGAGTACCATTTTTCTAGATCTTTTACTTTAAAATTTCAATTTTATTTTATGAAAGTATATCAGGTTCTTGCCATTTATATAATTAAAGTAAGATAGACATAAGGATGGGAGCTAGTGATGTTATTTTATGGATGAAGAGAGTAGTTGTATGAGCCCCTTATGATTGAATTAGCTTGCTCTTTTAACACCCTTTTGCATAATAATCACTCCGGTTGAATTTATTTGTATTGTTTTGACTTAACACAAAGTTTAAGAAATTAAAGATTTGTGGTCTTAAATCAAAGATCTATAAAATTTACAGAAGTTTCATTTAATCTCGTATATGCTGTGTGGAAAGTAAGTTGAAACTAAAGAGTTTCCAAAAAATCAAAGATACATTCTTTATGAAACAAAATAAAAAGGAAAGTAAGACGAATAAAAAAAGGGTAGCTCGATGCACACAACATTTCTATATTTACGCAGACTTCGTGGAAAGTCACACTCAAGAGGTGTTATACAGACAATTGTAACACCCCGAGTCTGCACCCCGAGTGTCATACGATACTCATAATCTCTAGGGACCATAAGCTAACCCATGACTGGTACCTGCTGCAGTATCTAAATAATAATAATAATAAAATATAGAAATAGGGTTGATATTACCATAAGGTTCACATCTGAACATCAAATACTGATAATGAAAAACTAAAATCTGAACATCTTTCTAAATAATTTAGTTTGATAAGCCTTTAACTAAACTATATGACAGTAGAGTTGATGGGACAAGACCCCAACTAAATCCAACTACTAAAACACGTACTACAATACAGAAATAACAACTTTTTCCTCAAACTATGAGGACTCAGCACTATGTTTGCTGCTGATGAGCTGGACTGCTAAGGGCGATCAGAAGCCCATGTGTTTGAACCTATGATATAAGACATCGTAGCCCAAAATAAAGGTATGTGTCAGTACTTTGAATATACTGATATGCAAAGTGAGGTAAGGCTAAATGCATGAGTTCATATGCCAGAACAATAACTGGCTAAGTAAAATGATTATAACTGAATAAGAGTACATGTATATGTGAGACTGCTATATGTATATTGATTATGCAATACTATGCACATGACTACACATGTTGTAACTGAGATCATAGTCAAATTGGATACTGAGTTCTAATAACTTAAAAATGATACTGAGTTTAATGATAACTATATTACTGATTATGTAGAACAGAACTAAGTTCTATATTGAGTTGGGTGATTGTGTCTGACAGTCTTGATTCTGTAGAACTAAACTGAGTTCTATACTGTGCTAGGTAACGGTGTCAGATAGTCCTAATTTTGTAGAACTAAACTGAGTTCCATACTAAGACTAAAACTTAAATTGTGGGTGATAATCATCTAACCGGCATGCCCCTTCTCTGAACTGATTTGGGGTCCAACCTATAACCCCAGTTGGAAGGGTGTTAGTACCGCCACGGGTAAAGATAAGTGCTAAGTCACCCTCATCTAGTAGATGCTTTGAATGAGAATTATGGTACCCTCAACTGGCAGGTATAACACCTCATCAAGCCTCAACTGGCAGGTTGATGTCTCAACCTACGCTGGTTACGTAGTTCTAGAGTTCAAGGATTGCTTCTAAGTATCACACCCTCTACTGGCAGGTGAGTCCCTATCCTTTAGTTCACTCAGTTTTAAATCCTACCCCCAACTGAATAGACACTGAACTAATTTCTAAATTGTTCTAGACTAGACTGAATTGTTACTGATCGTGTTAACTAACTGAACTGGACTTAGTTCAGTGAGTACTGTAACTTAGTGAGTATTCTGAGTTCTATTTTCTAACTAGATATACTGAGTTTTGTACTGACTGAATACTACTATATGTGACATTACTGAGACTGTTCTGTAGCTACTGTAATTCTAGGTAAACAGCTAGATTGTCATGTACTAGATACTGCCAAGACTCGATAACATGAAAAGTAAAGCATAGCACGACCCTCAAAAGCTTTACAATGTTCATAACTTATTCATAGAGACATTTTATCAAACACTTGTAAGATATAAGCTTGTACATATACTAGCATGTCATGATTTCCCATTTAATCCATATGAGCAATTTATCAAACACTTGGGGAACATAATCTATGAAAATAATACTAATCAATATGTAGGCGTCATAATTTTAAATCCCAATTGAAAAATCAAGGGCTTTTAATATGAATTCACATGATACTACACTCATGATAAATAATTTCACATGAAACTTGAAATAAACCACGGATTAGAACAAAAATAATATCATAATCATGAATTCTCTCAAATCCCACATGAAATTCATGAAATCAATTAAATTGTAGTTTAAAAGAGTTTCTTGAACTCCAAGGGTAGAAGGAAAACCTTGGATGAACACTTAATACACCTTGATTCTTGAATTTGTTAAGACTGATGGATTGTTCTTGAATATTTACTCTTGAGATTAAAATCCCTAGGGTTTGTTCTTGAGTAAATTTGAGAGAATTTGAAAGAGAGTGAGAAATTAAGCCTCTAGGGTCGTTTAATTCTATGTTTTGGGCTAAAAACGGGTGGGATAGTGACCTAATTACCCCTCTGGATGCGGACATTTACTGGCTGAAAATGAGTCCAGTGATGCGTAGACCGATGCACCACATCGATGGCATTAATGAGATAACCATCGCGCCGCATAAAGTTTGTGTTGGTTCACTAGAATTGCATTGAAAGACAAGGAAAATATTAACTGTTGATGAGAAGAGTGATGCGACACATTGAGATCGCGTCAACCCACTATTATATTCACCTGAACATGGTTTAAACGAGGTCCAAAAAATCGGAAACTAACCCGAAGTGACCTACTGATATTCTTGATCATAAATAAACCTAAAAATCGATACTTTAAGGTTATAAGGGTCTTGAAATACGATCGCCAACTTACGAAGGCAAAAATACTTCTAAGCATAAAAACTTGGATGAAATTTCTAAGTCTGGGACCTCTTTTCAACCTCTAAAGGACTGAGTTATGCTTAGAATTTTGTGGGTTCTTAGAATATCTCCCCTTTGGGAATATTCGTCCTTCAATGAGATTGATTAAGCTGAGAGTACTGATACTGAACACGCACAACTAAAGCATGATTATATGACTAAAATTACTGATATACTGAGATTTTATACTAAACATGCATAACTGAAGCATGACTGAGTTCTGAAAACATGACATATGACTGAGTTGTTTCATGAAGGTATGCATGTTATAAAAATACTATGTAACTGAACCGATATAGGGTAGTAAAGGTAATTTGAGTATAGATATGAATAAATTCAAGGAAAACTGTTACCTTTAACTGAGTTTGAGTTTGCGGAGCAGAGGTAAGGATACTTAGTCTGCATATCTCCTTCTGCTTCCCAAGTAGCTCCTACAATGGACTGATTCTGCCAAAGAACTTTGATTGGCAGAACTTCTTTGTTCCTTAGTCTGCAAACTTGATGATCGAGAATTTCTACTGGGATCTCTTCATAAGAGAGACTGTTCTGAACATCTATATGCTCTAAAGGAACTACAACTGCTGCGTCTCGTAAGCACTTTTTTAGCAAGGAGACATGAAACAGTAGATGTACTAAGGCTAAGTCTGAAGGCAACTCAAGGTCATAAGATACCTTTCTAAAATGGTTGAGAATTCGAGAAAAACCAACATATTAGGGACTGAGCTTCCCCTTCTTGCCAAACCTCTTCACCTCTTTCATAGGAGAGATTTTCAAATACACATAGTCAGCAATCTCAAACTCGAGATCCTTCCTTTGCACATCTGCATATGATTTTTGTCGACTCAAACTTGTCTTAAGCATTTTCCTGATCAATTGAACTCTTTCTAAGGCATCAAATACCAAGTCAGGCCCTACCATTTCAGCCTCACTTACTTTAACCAACCAATTGGAGATCTACATTTCCTCCTATAAAGTGCCTCAAATAGAGCCATCTAAATGCTGGAATAATAATTGTTGTTGTATGCAAACTCAATCAAGGGGAAGTGGTCATCCCAACTACCCTTCAAGTCAATGGCACATACTCTTAATATATCCTCTAAAGTCTAAATAGTCCTATCTTCTTGACCATCTATCTGATGGTAGAAGGCTGTATTGAGGTGAACTTGTATACCAAGGCCCTTTTGGAAGTATTTCCAAAAATAAGAGGTGAACTGCATACCTCTATCTGAGATGATGGATAACGAAACTCTATGCAATCTGACCAACTCTCTCACATAGAGCTTGGCATAATCCTTGGCTAAATAAGAGGTATGAACTGGTAAGAAATAAGCTAATTTTGTCATCCTGTCACTAATGACCCAAATTGAATCATGTTGATGACGAGTACGGGGAAAACCCATCACAAAGTCCACGTTCTCTAACTCCCACTTCTATGTGGGAATACTGAACTCTTGCATGGCACCACTAGGTTTCTGATGCTTAATCTTAACCTACTGACATATAGAGCACTTAGCCATAAATAATGTCTCTCTTTATCCCACTCCACCAATAGACCTCTTACAAATTGCAGTACATCTTAGTGACCCCTCGATGAATAGAGTAACGTACACCATGCGCTTCTTTAAGAATTCATTGCCTTAAGTTTTCTACACCTGGTATACATAACCGACCCTGGCAACGTAGCACACCATCTCCCCCTTGGGAGTAAACCTCTACCTTCTGATATCTGACTCACTCTTTTAACTTGACCAGACTGGGATCTCTGTCCTACTTCTTCTTTACTTTAGAAACTAGAGATGATTCTAAACTATACTGCATCTACACACTTCCTTCTACTTAATCGACCAAGCGGACACCTAGTCGGGCAAGTTGATGAACTTCTTGAATAAACTTCTTCTTATTATCCTCCACGTGAACAACACTACCTATAGACATCCTACTAAGAGCATTATCCACTATATTAGCCTTGCCTGGATGATATAGGATGCACATCACATAGGCTTTCAACAACTCTAACCACCTTGATCATGCCTCCAAATTTTTAAGGCAAATATAATAACTAACTCATGATCATGAGTTGGATAATTCTTTTCATCTGGCTTAAGCTATCTAGAGGCAAAGGCTATGACCTAATCTCTGTACATCATAACACACCCTAAACCAACTCTGGAAGCATCACAATATACCACAAACCCATCTGAACCATCTTGTAGAGTCAAAACTGGGGCTGTAGTGAGTCAAGTCTTCAATTCCTAAAAACTCTTCTCATAAGAATTTTACCACTAGAATTTGACTTTCTTCTGAGTCAATCTAGATATAAGGGATGCAATGGACAAGAATCCTTCAATAAATCATCAATAATATCCAGCCAAACCCAAGAAACTCCTAATATCTAACAAAGAGATGGGTCAGGGCCAGTTTCTCACTGCTTTAGTCTTTTGAGGATTCACTCTAATGCCATCATAAGAATTTATATGGCTAACTAAATCTATTGACCTTAGCCAAAATCCACACTTACTGAATTTAACGAATAATTGATAGGCTTTGAGGGTCTGTAACACTATTCTGAGATGGTTTGCATGATCATGTTCACTGCAGGAGTAGACAAGAAAGTCATTAATGAAAACTACGATGAACATGTCCAAGTACTTCTTGAACACGCATTTCATCAAGTCCATGAAGGCTAATGGAGCATTGGTAAGACCAAATAACATGACTAGGAGTTCGAATTAGCTATACCGAGTTTTGAAAGTTGTTTTTGGAATATCACATTCTCTGACATTAAGCTGATGATATCCTGATCTAAGGTCCATCTTAGAGAAATAACTGGTACCCTAAAGATGGTCAAATAAGTCATCAATTCTAGGAAGTGGATACTTGTTCTTTATTGTGACTTTATTTAACTTATGATAGTCTATACACATCTTAAGAGAATTTGTTTTTTATGCACAAATAGAACTGGTGCACCCCACGAGAAAATGCTAGGTTTGATGAATCCCTTATCTAGGAGATCCTTTAATTATTCTTTTAACTCTTTGAGTTCTGTTGGAGCCATTTTGTATGGCGGAATAGAGATAGACTATGTTTCTAGAAGAAGGTCGATTCCAAAGTCAATTTCCCTTTCAAGAGGGACTCCAAGAAGATCTTCAGGAAATACATCAAGAAATTCACATGTTATTGATACTAACTTAGGATTAGGGGTTTCTGAACTATATTCTTGAACTCAAATGAAATGATAGAAATATCCCTTAGATATCATTTTTCTTGACCTAAGGTATGAAACAAGTTGAACCCTTAGTGCGGAAGTATTACCCGTCTACTCAAGGACAGGTTCATTTAGAAACTAAAAATGGAAATTTTTGTTTCTGTAGTCAACTTAATCATAGAATGAATGAAGACAATCCATGATGAGAATGACATCAAAGTATGTCATCTCTAATTCTACTAAGTCCGTTGAAGTGACTTTCTGACATACCATAATAAGAAAAATCCTATATACCCATCGGGCAATGATAGATTTACCCATAAGGGTAGAGACTGAGAAAGGCTCTGCTAGGATTTTGAGACTGACTCCAAAGTCAACAGCCATATAAGGAGTTACAAAAGATAAGGAAGCTCCTAGATCTAGCAAAGAATAAACATACAAATTATAAATTTGTAATGTACGAATGATCACATTAGGAGAACTGTCCTTATCCTGTCGGGACTAAAGTGCATAAAGCCTATTTGGGCGCTTCCAACTGGTAGCACTAGAAGCGACACCCCGCTGATTCAGCTGACTGAACTGAGATGAAAGATGATTATATTGACCCTGAGAACCTGACTAAAGACAATCTCTGACCCTATGTCCTAGTTTTCCACATTCGAAACATACATCACTGCCAAACCTACAGATACCCTGATGGTTTCTACTACATTTCTAGAAAAGAGGGTTTGTTTGGGCACTGCTGATGCTACCCTGAGGTTTAAGGCCTGATGCCTTATATTTATTGTCCTTTTTGAATTTTGACACTAGAGAACTGGCTGAGGACGGAGATGGAATTAAGGATTTTGGGCAGAAATGAGAACGGTTTCCACCTTCTAAATTAGGCTGAGCGAAGTTGAAGCTACCAGTTCTAACTTTCTTGTTCTCCCTCTACTTCTCCCTATTCTTAGACTCCTCTATCTGCTAAGAATAGACCATGAGCCTAGATATGTCCATCTCCTTTATCATCATTGCAGTCCAACACTCTTTAACCATACTTTTAGACACTTCTTACACTTACTTACTCATCTTAGATCTACTATCTACTACCATATAAGAAGCGTATCAGGCTAGCTGAGTAAACTTGAGAGAATACTCTTTCACTCTCATATTACCCTACTTTATATTAATAAACTCCAACACTTTCGCTCCCTCAACTCCAGTGGAAAGAACCTATCCAGAAAAGCAGTGGAAAACTTCTCCCATTCTACGGGTCCTACATCGGCGGCCCTCTCTGCCTTCCACTACTTGAACCATGAGTGAGCCACATCTTACAAATGATATACGACCAACTCACCACTCTCACTAGATATCACCCCCATAATAAATGTGACTTTCTACACCTGATCAAGGAATTCCTGTGGGTCCTTATCTGAGTTAGACCTAGTAAAATCTGGAAGGTTCATTCAGGTAAAGTCCCAAATTCTAGCTACAACAGTATTGCCCACTGGGTTGTCCAGAACAATAGCTGGGCATTCATTCTGAGCTACAATAAAATTGGCTAGGGTAATGAAAATGGCTCTGAATTCAGAATAGGAGACTTGCTCATCCAGTGGGTCTGCCTGAACGGGCTGAGGTGTTGGCTGATTTCCTGTTCTTCTTTCATTTTTCTTTTTGGAGGGCATGTTTTATTGATAGAAGTAAGAAAAGGATTAGATTGAGAGTGTAACTTGAGCTTATGCTCACTTGTCTAATTTGAATACTGAAAGAAGGGGAACTTTGCCTAAAATGCCTCAAAGCCTCTTGTCCATAAGTGTGGCATGCTGCACACCCATGTACAAGACTCTACTAGATGTGGCTTTCAGAATTTCTAGGACTTTGTTGAACTTTAGGCTCTGATACCAAGTTTTGTAACACCCTGAATCTACACATCGGCCATCACACGGTGCTCATAATCCTGAGGGACCAAAAGCTAACCCATGACAGGTACCTGCTACAATATCAGAACAATAATAATAAAATGTAGAAATTGGGCTGATATTGCCATAAGGTTCATATCTGAACATCAAATACTGATAATGAAAAACTAAAATTTGAACGTCTATCTAAAATAATCTAGTCTGATAAGCCTCCAACTGAACTGTCTGAAAGTGGAGTTGATGGGACAATCCCCCAACTAACTTCAACTACTAAAAACGTACTAAAATATTGAAATAAGAACTTTGGCCTCAAACTATAAGGACTTACCACTAAGTCAGCTGCTAAAGGGTTGACTGCTAAGTACGATCAGGAACCCGTGCATCTGAACCTATGATATAAAACATCATAGAGAAAAATATAGGCATGTGTCTGTACTTTGAATGTACTAGTATGCTAAGTGAGGTAAGGCTAAATGCATGGGTTCATATGCATGAATAATAACTAATTGAGTAAAATTAATTTAACTGAATAAGAGAACATAAATACGTGAGACAGTTGTATATATATATATTTTTTGATTATGCGATACTATGCACATGACTACACATATTGTAACTAAGATCATAGCCACACTGGACACTAAGTTTTGATAGCTGAATAACTGATATTTGAGTATACTGATAACTGTATAACTAATAGCAGGGTGACTATTTCTGACAGTATTGATTTTGTAGAACTGGATAGAGTTCTATACTGAGCTAGGTGACTATGTCTGATAGTCTTGATTCTGTAGAACTAAATTGAGTTCTACACTGAGATGGGTGACTATGTCTGACAGTCCTGATTTTGTATAACTGAACTGAGTTCTATAATAAGACTAAAATAGAAACTATGGGAGATAATTATCTATATGACATGTACCTTCTCTGAACTAATTTGGGGTCCAACTTGTAACCCTAGTTGGAGGGGTGTTAGTATCATACCACAGGTAAAGACAAGTATTGAGTCACCCTCATCTAGTAGGTGCTCCAAACAAGAATGGTGGTACCCTTAACTGGTAGGTAGAACACCTCATCAACCCTTAACTACTAGGTTGATGTTTCAATCTATGCTGCATACATAGTTCTAGAATACAAGGACTACTTGTAAGTATCACACCCTCTACTGGAAGATGAGTCTTCATCCTTGGGTTCACTCGGTGCTAAATCTTACTCTCAACTAAATAGACATTGAACTGATTTCTAAACTGTTCTAGGCTAGACTAAACTATTACTGATCGTGTTAACTAACTGAACTGGACTTAGTTCACTGAGTACTGTAACTAATTGAGTGTTCTGAGTTCTATTTGTTGATTAGATATATTGAGTTCTATACTGACTGAATACTACTGTACATGACATTACTAAGATTATTCTGAAGCTACTGTAATTCTAGGTAAATAGCTAGCTTGTCAGGTACTAGATAACCCCAAGACTCAATAATAGGAAAAGTAAAGGATAGCATGATCTTGAAAACCTTTACAATGTTCATAACTCATTCATAGAGATATTTTATCAAACACTTGTAAGATATAAGCTTGTACATATGACAGTATGTCATGATTTTCCCTTTTAATCCACATGAGCAATTTATCAAATGCTTGGGGAACATAATCTATGCACATGATACTACATACATGGTAAATAATTTCACAGGAAATTTGAAATTAACCATGGATTAGAACACAAATAATATCATAATCCTGAATACACTCAAATCCTACATGGAATTCATAAAATCAATTAACTTATAGTTTAAAAAAGTTTCTTGAACTCCAAGGGTAGAAGGAAACCCTTGGATGAACACTTCACATACCTTGATGCTTGAATTCATGAAGACTAATGGTTTGTTCTTGAAGATTTACTCTTGAAATTAAAAGCCCTAGGGTTTGTTCTTGAGTAAATTGGAGAGAATTTGAAAGAGAGTGAGTAATTTAGCCTCTAGGGTCATTTAATCTTATGTTTTGGGGCTAAAAATGGCTGGGATGATGACCCAATTACCCCTTTGGCTATGGGATTTTAATGATTAAAAATGTGTCAGTGATGTGCAGATCGATGCTCTATATTGATAGCATCAACGCGATGACCATCGCACTGCATTGAGTTTGTGTTGGTTTATTTGAATTACATTGAAAGATGGGGGGGGGAAATTAACTGTCGACGTGATGGGTGACGTGATGCATCGAGAGCGCGTCAACCCACTATTTTGGTCACCTGAACATGGTTCAAACGAGGTCCAAAAAATCTAAAACTCACCCGAAGTGACCTAATGAAATTCCTGATCATGAATAAACCTAAAAATTAGTACTTTAAGGTCATAATGTCATGAAATAGGATCGGCAACTTATGAAGGTTAAAATACTTCTAAGTATAAACACTTAGCTGAAATTTCTAAGTCTGTGACCTCTTTTCAAGCTCTAAAGGACTGATTTAAGCTTAGAATTTTGTGGGTTCTTACAACAGTCTACCCTAATGCAATAATTACTATCCGTTTTCATGTCTCAAACTCGTGACATATAAGTTTCACAAAGACGACTCTACCATTGCTTCCAGGCTTTCTTCTTATGTGCTTGTAATAACATAATAGTCTGATAATAAAATTATTTTAGTTACTTGACTTGGATTCTTTGAAGTTAATGGAATGATTGATTGTAGGCAATTAACTCAGCTATTGGGCCTTGTCCTATTAATTATTCCTGTTGTTCAAGCAGGAATGTCCATTTTGCTTTAGTAGTTTGTGTATATGAGCAGAATTCCATGAGGAGAATCTTTTTAAGAAGCTGAGCCTAAAAGAATGATAAAGCTATGTTTCTATATAGGACACTAATTTCTTTATAAAAAATAATTAAATTTAAATATGTTTGTATTTCGAGATAAATTTTGACAACAAAAGTATCTTTTGTCAAAATTTTCTAGTCAAACCTAATCTCTCACTCTAAGCATCCATGAACATGTTCTGCTAGAGCCAACACACACCACCCCATTGTAACTATGAGCACTGACAGTACCTGATGCTTCATGAAGGGTATTTAGAGAAGTCTTTAATGAATTCTATTTCTGCAGTCTATACTTTCTTTTAAGAAGCAAGCCTGCAAACCTCCATATCTCTCTGAATTAAGGAGTTTTTGTAAGTAGATGGATTTATTTCTAGCTTCTAAAATGGAGAAAAAGGCTTCCTCTATTTGACTTTTTATTTCAACTATAGTAGAGTTTGATCGAGAAAGTCGCCTAAGCATGCTTATGTGTGGCTAGGAAGGGATAGACAAAGAGGAACAAAGACGTGGTAATTAAAATAATCTTTCAACATGATTGGATTGGAAATATCTTTTATCTAGTATACATGTGTCAGCTGAGGGAGGATGAAGAAGTAAGAGTTGAGTAGATTTCCAGAAAGTCAATTAAAGAATACAAACATTGTTTTATCTCCTATTTTAAAGTAAAATATAATTGGACCCTTAGATTCTTAAACTTTTATTTAATTTGGTGGGACCCTCAAACAATTGATAAATGATAAAATACCACTTTCTTCTAATTTTAAGCTTATAATGTAGTAAAATGGAAGTCGAGTAACAACCGTAGGGAGTTTGCGTTATGTTGAGCATTTGTTATTTCATCTTGATGATTCTACAATTAGAGCATGATGAACTTTCTCTTCTCATGGAATTATTAATTGATTCAAATATTTGCTTGATAATTTTATGGTTCTAGCTGCAAAAAAGGTACCTTATTCCCATCGTAACATTTCCTGTGTGATCTTATGCACACATGCTGTATTATATTAGTCAAGTGTTATCAGTTTGTGATTTTCATTGTAGTTGCATGTTTCATTTTTTTACATGTCTATACAAACAGTATATAAGTTCCATATTTTTCTTTATCTTTATTGGGAGCGACTCCAAATTATGATAGAATCTCCTATTGGGAGCAACTCCAAATTATTTCCTGATATCATCTTGGTTCTATTTTTTTCATTTTGGTCTCCAAGAAAGGAGAGAGATTGACCTATGATAGTCGCACTAATATGGCACTTTTCATTCATTTATAGCAGCAGACTACATTGCTGGTCAGTGGCTTAGGTAAGCATATTGTTTCTTAAGCTACCAAAAGTAAATCTATTTAATCTTAATCATGAATTTAATTCAAAATACAACTGAGAACTATTTTTTTGGCTTAGAAATACTGTGGCATCTGAAATGACCGAAAATGTTAGATAATTGTAACTTACCTTAAGTTAGGTTTTACACTTTATTAGTTGCCAAAACTTTTAAGTTGATAACTTTGAAAAACTAATACAATTTTGTTGAAAGAAGTCAGTTACATTGCAAACCAAGTGTATGACATGATAAGATATTGAATGCTTAATATCCTGAATGTATATGTTGCATGAAGTCTTCAAAATTGTCGACGGTGGCATGTAGGATCCCTCCAAAAGTAGTACATTTTTGAAGGATTTGGAATCTATCTGATAGCACTTTTGGAGAGTCCGAGAAACACAGCTGAAATTAATGTTTCATATAGAAAGCCTGGTGGGATGATGAAAAGGAGAGAATGTTGGCTGCTTAGAATAATTTTCTTCTAACTACTATGTTGTTCTCTAGTCATTTATATTCTTTTAAATCTTGGTTTTCACAATACTATGCAATGGAAAAACATTCAATTAATGTCGTATGCATAACAATGCATAACAAGAAGAAACACAATCTTTCATAAGTACTAGAAACATTATTGACATAACTCTTTTCTGGGTTATTACATGCGGAGGTTAATGTATTTCCATATGGAGATTTTTAAGAAGGTTGATATCATTGTGACACCTACTACCAGGTACATCAAGGAAATCTATTAAATGTCTGGAGTTTTCTTTCATATCCTTCACCAAGGCTTCCTCTAATATGCATGTGTATGCAGTAGTCTTTTTCAAATAATTTTCCTATTCACATTTTCTTGCTTTTTTTTGTGCCTACACCCCCAAAATATTCCTAAAACCATATAATCTACTTTTTTCTTTTTCAGCACGACAGCACCCAGAATTCCACCAAGTGCTCTTAAAGATAGGGAGACTAGTTTCCAAGTTACAGGTTTTTTCACCTAGCTCACCCCTTAGTCCGTACCATATATCTTAAACTATGGAGTTAGTTAATCCTAACTATAAAAAAAATGTTGTTTCTCTACTATTTCTTGTATATCTTACTGTTTTGCAGCTTTACATTAGATTTGTATTCATGTATATTCTGTTTCTTTCCAGTGTCTTGTCCCTGTGAAGTTACTCATTATTTGTGTTGGTTGGAGGTAGCAGGTACCTCATGGGATAGTCGAGCTAGCTACAGATAATGTAGCTACAGTTTCTCTAACTACTTTTCACTTATTTTATGACCCAAATAATGGATATTATAAATATATAACACTCGCTAAGAGACCTATGTTTCGTTTTGCATTTGTAATAGGTTCAAGCATCTAGCTCCAGTGGAACACATTGGTTACTTTATATTTCTTCTCTAGGCTCCTTGAAGTGCTATTACAACTCTTTTTATCAAAATTAGAAAAGTTATTCATTAACATGGTTGCTTATTAGGACTAATGAAATAGAGTTATCAGTTAAACATAGTCTTTTAATGAATCAAGCAGGGAAGCAAAATCATTGCCAACTAAATTGAAAACTTGAATGGTTAGTGAAGTACTACAATGACATTCAAGTACTAACAATATATGAAATGACTTAAGCTAATGGAAGTTTAGCTGTGTTGTATCCATCAAACCAATCTAGTTTTGTAGTCTTTCTTATTTGAACTTTCCGAAAATGGAATAGTTTGCTTATTATACTGGTAATCTTGAACTTATATTTTATTCTTTGAGCTGTCAAAATAAACCAAATTAGCTTAGAGGCTCTGTACATTAGCACCTCCCCATTTCATATTTTATTACAATAACAAACTGGATTATTAGGAGCCTGTACTAAGCTCTAAAGTTTCTCTCTATTGTGTATCCCTTTTCCCCTTACTTTTGGTGTTCTCTGGGTAACAACTCCATGTTTGGTTGATGGCATTCTTATTTTCCGTCCACTAGTCATGTGAAATCAGTGAATATTCATACAAAATTCAACCAACTCCTTAATGTTGCAATAATAAATATTTTTACTTATGATTTATGAGTAGCTGAACTGATTTTACTTATTGTTTTTCTCCTAATGTGATGTACTAATTTTCTACTTTACTATCGGAGGAGTTTCTTGATTTAGGTGAAATAGTAGGAACTAAAAGTTGAGGACTTGATTCTTTTTTTGCCTTGTGATGGAAGCTGGCAATTTGAATGGAAGGTTGAGGACTTAAACAGTAGAAACAAGAGTTACTTGACTATTTTGTCTTTGTATTCAAATGTTACGGAAAACTTGATATCATACTCTAACTCGATCGAGTGGTAACTATGTTTTTGTGAAACAAATATTGAAACTAATATCATGGGATGTTAACTAAGCTTTCCGGTCTCTAACTGTATCATGTTTTTGTATCAAGATTTTCGATAGCAATTTGATATAAATTGATGAAATTTATTATTTTGTGATATATATTAGGCCCATTTGTGGTTAATTAGAAACTAGAAATATTGCTCGTCTTTAAATATTTATCTACGACTAGAGGTGTTGCTCATCCGTAAAAGATAATTTTAGACCAAGTAGTTAGTCTATTTGAGACGAGATATATTGTCACTAAAAAATAATTATGACCAAGTAGTTAGTCTATTTAGAACGAGATATATCATCACTAAAAGATTATTATGACTAGGTAGTTAGTCTATTTGGGACAAGATATACCGTCACTGAAAGATAATTATGACCACGTAGTTAGTCTATTTGAGACGCGATATATCGTCGCAAAAAGATAATTACGACCAGTTAGTTAGTCAATTGGGACAAATATACCGTCCCTAAAAGATAATTAGGGACAAAATAACTGATTTTGTTGACTCACCGCTATTGATCTTTTGAGGTGGATTCTATTACGATGGGACTCGACCAGGTTTTTCCCATCCTAAAAGACTAATTGGGACAAGATTTTGACTTTTTGGGACCAGATTTCTCATCCTTATAGGTTGTTTTTCTTGTAGTGCATGGACAACCTATTGAGTGCATGTGCCACTATACAGGCCATGGCCGGATGATACAGAACACTCATATCATAGTCTTTCAATAGCTCTAACCACCTTCTCCAACGAAAATTCAATTCTTTCTAAGAAATTATATACTGCAGGATTTTATGTTCTGTGAACACATCAACATAAATACCATACAAATAGTGCATCAAAATCTTTAAGGCAAAAAATAACAACTGTTAACTCTAGATCAAGGGTAGGATGATTATTTTTATGGGGTTTAATCTGTCTTGAGGCATAGGCTACAAACTTACCCCTCTGTATCAAAACACACCCCCAAGCTAACTCTAGAAGCATCACAATATACAATAAATCCATTTGAACCATCGGGCAAGGTCAAAACTGGATTTGTAGTAAGTCTAGTCTTCAACTCTTAAAAACTCTTCTCATAAGAATCTGACCACTGGAACTTAACTTTCTTCTGAGTTAATCTGGACATGGGGGATGCAATAGAAAAAAATCTTCAGCAAACTATCGGTAATAGCTGGTCAAACCTAAGAAACTCTTGATATCTGAGAAAAAGATAGATCTAGGTCAGTTTCTCACGGCTTCGGTCTTTTGAGGATCAACTTTAATTCCATCATGAGAAATGATATGACCAAGGAAAGCTAATGACTTTAGCCAAAATTTGAACTTATTTAATTTGGAGATCAACTGATGGGCTCTGAGGGTCTGTAATACTATTCTAAGATGGTTTACATAATCATTTTCACTATAGGAGTAGACAGGAATGGCATTGATGAAGACTATGATGAACATGTCTAATTACCTCTTAAACATGTGGTTTATCAAGTCCATGAAAGATGTTGGGGCATTGGTAAGACCAAATATATGACTAGAAATTTGAAGTGACCATACCAAGTTCTAAAGGCTATTTTTGGAATGTCACAATCTCTTATTCTAAGCTAATGATAGCCTGATCTGGGATCTATCTTAGAGAAGTAACTGGCACCTTGAAGTTGGTCAAACAAGTCATCGATTATAGGAAGTAGGTACTTATTCTTAACGGTGACTTTGTTCAAATTACGGTAGCTAATACACATTCTAAAAGAACCGTTTTTCTTACACACGAATAGAAATGGTGCACCCCAAGGAAATATAATGGGCCTGATAAATCCCTTTTCTAGTAGATCCTTCAACTTCTCTTGTAACTATTCAAGTTTAGCTGGAGCTATTCTATATGGCGGAACAGAGATGGGCTAAGTATCAGGAAGAAGGTCTATTCCAAATTCAATTTCCCTTCTGCGAGAAACTTCAGGAAGATCTTTGGGAAACATATCTGGGAATTTACTTGCAACTAGAACTGAATCAAGACTACAAGTCTCAAAACTAGAATTCTTAACTCGAACAAGATGATAGACATACCCCTTGTATATTATTTTTCTCGTTCTAGGGTATGAAATAAGTTTACCCTTAAGTGCTAAAGTACTACCCCTCTATTTTAGGATAGTTTAATTTGGTAACTTAAAATAGATAATATTGTTTCTACAATTAACTAAAGCATAGCATGAATGAATCCAATCCATCCCGAGAATGATATCAAAATCTGTCGTTTCTAACTTTATAAAGTCTACTGAAGTAACTTTCTGAGATACCATAATCGGACAGTTCTTGTATACCCGCTGGGCTATGATAGATTTACTCACTGGGGTAGAGACTAAGAAAGGCTCTGCTAGGAATTCAGGATTGACTTCAAAGTCAATAACTATATAAGGAGTTACAAAGGTCAAAGAAGTTTTTGGATCTAGCAAAGCATAAACATATAAATGGTAAACTTATAACGTACTAGTGACCACATCAGGAGAACTTTCCTAATCTTATCGGGACTGGAGTGCATAGAGTCTGTTTGGCTGCTACCCACTGGTGACACTAGAAATGGCACCCTACTGAAATGGGTGATCGGACTAAGCTGGGGGACGATTATGCTGACTATGGGAACCCACCTGAGGATATTCTCTAATTCTGTGACCTGGCTTGCCACACCCAAAACATACATCATTGATAGGCCTATAGATACCCTGATGGTTTATACTATACTTCTGACAAAGAGGATTTGTTTTGGTATTTCTAACACTACCCTAAGATCTAGAGCCTAGCACCCTATCTTTATTACCGTCTCTAAATTTTGGCACTGGCTAAAGATTGAGCTGCGACTGAATATTTTGGGTAGAACTGAGGATAATTACCACCCTCTGACCTAGGCCGAGTGAATTTAAAGCTACCTATTCTAGCTCTCTTATTTTCCCTCTCTTTCTCCTTAGTTTTGTACTTTTTAATTTGCTGAGCATGGACCATCAACCTAGAAAATTCTATCTCCTTGATCAGTATTGCGGTCCTACACTCCTTAAGATCATACTATTAGATACACCCGACATAAACTTGCTTATCTGATACCTATTATTCGCTAAAACATGAGGAGTATATCTAGCCAACTAAGTAAACTTGAGGGAATACTCTTTCACTGTCATGTTGCCCTGCTTCAGATTAATAAACTCCAATGCCTTAGCTTCCCACATCTTTAATGGGAAGAACTTATCTAGAAAGTCAATAGCAAAATTCCACCATTCTATGGGCTTTGCATCTGTGCCTCTATTTACCTTTCACTACTTGAACTATGTGTGATCCATATCCTGCAACTGATAGGCAGCTAACTCAATACGCTTACTCACAGATACCCCCATAATATTTGTTACCTTCTGCACCATGTCAAGGAATTCCTATGGGTCCTCTTCAGACTTAAACCCTGTAAATAATGAACAGTTAATTCGGTTAAAGTCCCAAATTCTAGATAAAGCAGTATTGGCTATTGGGTTGGCCAGACCAGCAACTGGGCATTTGTTCTGTGCTACTACAGAATGAGCTAGAGTGGTGAAAGTTGCTCTGAATACTGCATAAGAGATGTGCTTATTTAGGGGATCTTCCTAAATAGGCAGGGGTGCTGGCTGATTTCCAGTCTTTCTTTTGTTAGTCCTTTTGGGAGGCATTATAAGACCTCGCAAAGTTTCCTCGTAGTCGAAGCCTTTAAAGTATATCAAGTAAAGTGTAATTCCAACCTTAAAAGATTAAGGAGTAACTTCCAAAGTGATTAGTGTTTAAACCTTGCTGAATTTTCCTAATAATGACTTTTTATCGTGTGGGAAATTGAATTATATTTTCAATGATACCCATTTCGTTAAAATCAAACATTGGAAGAGAAAGATATGGCCATTTTATAGAAAGCAATAAAATTGCCCAGGTGTGATGGAGAGGGCTGATAGACCGTCGAGCTTGCGATGTACCATCACCTAAACCATCATAGAAGAGACAGTGAGGCCCCGTTTTGGTTGAGTGGGATGGTAGGGGTTGATGGACCATCAGGTACTCGATGGACCATCGCACCCATTGTCGCAGGAAAGGTAGTGAACCAAGTTCTGGACCTGGTGCGAGGGCCAGGATCGATGATCGTTGGGCCCTCGATGGACCGTTGCACTCCACCATTGCACATCCCAATAAGTAATTTTAAGTCATTTTCAAAAGGGATTTTTGGTCGTTTCCTACCCTTTTAACACTCTGATATAGCCCAAAACAAAGAAGATAATTTTAGTTCCTCTAAAAACACCAGTATCTAAGGTTTTCTTTCCCAAGAACAAACCAAAATTCCTTCTCTAAGAAATTCAAGAACTCACCATAGATTTTACAAATTGAGTTAAAATTCAGGTTCCCAAGTGAAAGGCTTCAAGAATCCTCTCACAATATTAAGAAGAAGAGTCTCAAACAAGTTTGTTCATCAAAGTCATAATCTAAGGTATGTGGGGTTTGAACAAGGACACTTCTTTCATCGTTGTACCCAAAAGTTGTTTTAATTATGAGAATATATGATTTTCTATGTTTTTGTATGAAATTGAAGTATGTTTTTTATGGGTTTATACTCTATGTTGTTATTCCTTGAGATTTTAATAGTCCCAATGTCTAGAAATTGAAGTACATGAGTATGTTGAGATTTTAAGGCAAAATGTTTAAAATTCTAGATTTTCTATATGATTTATGAATCTTTATGACATCTAGTATGTACTTTGATGAGTCTTAACTTGAGATTTGCTTATGGGTCATTAAGCCCTACTTGAGATTTGTAATTGTCTGAACTGTTATGCTATAAGCACCCATGAATTGAGTACTTTGATATTATTGAGAAAGATTTGGCCTTTCGGTTATAATAGAGTTGAAATCCACATTGAGTATGATTTAAAGTAAATAAAAATATGTTTTGGTCTTTATTATAGACCCTTGAATTATTTTGAGGTGGATTTCCTAAGAGTTCTGAGATGTATGGGAGTAGTATTTAGCATCGAGTTGGGTATGATTCCAAGGTCTCATACCCCAGAACTATGTGCCACCGTAGGTTCTAGATTTATGGGCCCAAGGCTGAGATAGTGATCGCTAAGGATATGGTTCTACTCTGATGGCAAGGATAGAATAGCTCTCCCCAATGTGGGCAAGACATTGGACTCCATGTAGCTTATATGGTTTATGTCAGTTGGAAAAAACTCCCAAGTTCCAAGTGTCCCGAGTCTAAGAGAGTTCTAAAGTTTTCAAGTGAAAAGTTCCTAAAAGTTCTAAGTCCTTAAGATTTAAAGAAGTCTTACTCTCCACAAGATAAAAGTGTGAATTTGAAAGTATTGTTTAAACCTTTCTTTAGCCTTCAAGTACTGAGAATAAGAGGAGAGTATAGATTTTTAAAGTTAAGTATAATGACTCATGAGATTTGTGTTACATGCTTCACTATTCATGATTCATGAGTTTTATATTCTAGACTTATTCAAGCCATTTGAGTCATTCTTATATGTATGCATGATTTTATTAAAGAGTATTGAATTGTTTTATGTAAGTGTAAACACCCCCATATACTCAGTACATTCCCAAAGTGCTGATCCACATATACATTTGTGTGCTACATTGTCTCATAATGTAGGTTCAGGTGCTCAGTCTCAACAGTGACAGTGATCTCCAAGCATCTCGTCTACATCCTTATCCGTGGTGAGTGCTCATTATTTTAGGAACTATAATTGTAGCTTTTCTGCTTTATAGTGTTTTCAGTTTTACTTTTAGATTATTGCAAGTCAGTTGGGGTCTGTCCCAATGGCTCTCTAATTTGAGTAGTTGAGGCTTTGTCAGACTAGACTATCAATTGAAGTTGTGTTCTAGATTATTAGTATTTTTCTATTCAGACATTGTATCCAGTTATCTCAGTGTATAGTTGACACAACAAAGTATCATTGTTTAGCTTATTTATCCTGAATCAAATTTTAGAAGTAATAATTGGCTCCAAGGGGTTAGATTAGGGCTACTTGTAGCCTTAAACATCGTGTGACGCCTCGAGATGAGATTTCGGGGCGTTACAAAGTTGGTATCAGAGCTTAAGGTTTAAGGAGTCCTAGGGAGTCTGACAAGCTATGTTAAGTAGAGTCTTGATCATCGGTGTGTAGCGCACCACATCCATGAGAAGAAGGCTACAAGATATTTTAGGAAAAAGTTGTTTCTTTCTTTCAGATTCTATCGTGCCTATAGTTTTCCCTATCATCTACTAATTCGTGCTCTCGTATTTTAGAAAATGCCTCCCCGAAGAGCGAATGCCCACAGAAACAATAACGATCAACCTCATCCTATTAATACCTTGAATGAGACTGTGTCTTATGCTGAGTTTTGGGTGGCCTTTCAGGCGTTAGCCTAAGCAGTCACTGCCTTAAGTTCAATTAGTTGGTCAAGTATGCTCCTGATCTGATTGCTGACACCTGAACTAGTATGAGTAAGTTTGTGACTGGGGTCTCTGGGTTGGTGTTAAAAGAATGTAGGACTGCAATGCTAAATAAGGATATGGACCTATCCAAATTAATGATACATGCACAACAAATAGATGCAGATAAGATAAGAGAGAGAGATAGAGTAAGGGGTAACAAGAGGGTTAGATCCGAGCATCATGAGTATAGTGAGGATAGGTTCCATGGAGGGAACCGCCCATAGTTCCAGAGTTGTTCGTCTATGCTAGTATCTTCATCAGATAGTGCTCCCGTGCCTAGCGGCAGCTAGGAGCAAGGGAACAGGTCTTCTATGTCCCAATCCCAAAACAGTGCAAGTCACAGACTTCACTATCCTCCATGTACCACGTGTGGTAGGGACCATCCCGGTGAGTGCTTAGCAGACCAGAGAGGTTGCTTTGGTTATGGAAAGCTAGGCCATAAACTTAGAAAGTGTCCTCATGCTAGGCAAGGGAACAAAGATGCCCAACCTCAGACACAGGCTACTAGTGCACTAGCTCTTGTAGCCCGTCCCACCCCTGCTCAGGGCGCTTTATCTAGCACTGTTGGCGGTCAGCACTAGAACAAATTCTATGCTCTACCATCCCATCAGGAGCAGGAGGACTCTCCCAATTTTTTCACTGGTATGGTCCTTGTATTCCACTTTGAGGTTTATGTTTTGTTGGACCCCGGGTAAAGTTTTTCTTATGTGACCCCATTTGTTGCTATGAATTTTGAAATGAGCCCCAAAAAGATTCCTGAACCTTTCCTAGTTTCTACTCTAGTAGGGGAGTTAGTTGTTGCAAAGTTATTGCTAAGCAAGTGTATAAAAATTATCCAATTACTGTTATTCACAATGTCATGCTTACTGATTTAATAGAGTTGGACATGGTGGATTTTGACCTTATTCTTGGTATGAATTGGATTCACTCTTGTTATGCATGTATAGACTATCGTACCCGTGTGGTTAAGTTTCAGTATCCTGATAAACCAGTTTTTGAGTGGTCTGGGAGTACAGTATCTCTCAAAGGTCATTTTATCTCTTACCTCAAAGCCAAAAAGCTAATATCCAAAGGTTCTATCTATCACCAAGTTAGAGTTAAAGACACTAAGTCCGAGGCCCTAATTGTTCAGTCAGTCAATATTGTTAATGAGTGTCCTGATTTTTTTCGAAAGATCTCCCAGGGGTACCTCTCAATAGAGAGATAGAATTCGGTATTGACCTTTTTCCTAACCGTATGTCACCTTCAAAACTTAAGGAGTTGAAAGATAAACTCAAAGACCTTTTAGATAATGGTTTCATAAGTCCCATTATCTTTTCTTGGGGTGCACCTGTCCTATTCGTACGAAAGAAAGAAGGTTCTTTGCATATGTGCATTGACTATCGTTATCTTAACAAGGTCACAGTTAAGAATAAGTACCCTCTTCCGAAAATTGATGACCTATTTGATCAGTTGCAAGGTGCAAGTTATTTCTCCAAGATAGACCTTAGATCCAGCTACCACCAGTTTAAAGTAAGGGAGTGTGATATCCCGAAGATAGCATTTCAGACCCGTTATGGTCACTTTGAGTTTCTAGTCATGTCTTTCGGGCTAACCAAGCTCCAACAACTTTTATGGACCTTATAAATCGAGTGTTTAGACAGTATCTTGATATGTTTGTCATTGTTTTCATAGATGATATCCTTGTGTACTCTCGTACTGAGAATGACCATGCAGATCATCTTAGAATTGTCCTGCAAACTCTTGCAGATTACCAGTTGTTCGCAAAATTCAGGAAGTGTGAATTTTGGCTAAGGTCAATAACCTTTATGGGTCATATTATTTTAGCCGAAGGCATTAGAGTTGATCCCCAAAAGACAAAAGCTATAAGAAATTAGCCTAGACCTATCTCTCCATCTGATATTAGGATTTTTTTGGGTCTAGTTGGCTATTACCACTATTTTTTGAAGGTTTTTCTTCTATTGCATCCCCCATGACCCTTTTGACCCAAAAGAAAGTTAATTTTCTTTTGTCAGATTCCTGTGAGAAAAGTTTTTAGGAGTTGAAGACTCGACTGACTTTAGCTTTTGTGTTTACTTTGCCTGATGGTACATATAGTTTTGCGGTGTATTATGATGCCTCTAGAGTTGGTTTGGGTTGTGTGTTTTACAGAGAGGTAAGGTTATAGCCTATGCCTCTAGACAATTGAAGCCACATGAAAATAACTACCCAACCAATGATCTTGAATTAGTTGTTGTGGTCTTTTCTTTGAAAATATGAAGACACTATCTGTATGGTGTTCATGTTGATGTGTTTACTGATCATAAGAGCCTGCAGTATGTGTTTACTCAGAGGGAGTTGAATCTTAGATAGAAGAGGTGACTAGAGTTGCTAAAAGATTATGATATGAGTGTGCTATATCATCTGGGCAAGGCCAATGTAGTGGCAGATGCCCTTAGTAGGATGTCTATGGGCAATGTGGGTTATGTAGAGGAAGGTAAGAAAGAGTTAGCTCATGATATGCATCATGTGGCTAGACTGGATGTTAGGTTTCTTGATTCTGATGAGGGGAATGTCTTAGTACAAAGTAGTTCCAAATCCTCTTTAGTTTTGAAAGTGAATGAGAAGAAAGATAGGGATCCTAATTTGGTCAGACTGAAGGAGTTAGTTAAGGACCAAAAGGTAGAGGTTTTCTCCCAAGGTAGAGATAGTGTATTAAGATTACAGGGTATATTGTGTGTTTTGTGTGTTGATGATCTGAGGTAGAGGATTATGGCTGAAGCGCATAGTGTGCGATATTCTATTCATCCCAATGCTACCAAAATGTACCGCGACTTGCAGAAAATCTATTGGTGGAGTAGTATAAAGAAGGATATAGCTGAGTTTGTAGCGAAGTATGCAACATGCCAACAGGTTAAGGTAGAGCACCAAAGACCTGGTGGTATGATTCAAGAGTTGGATATGCCCTACTTGGATGATGGAAGAGATGAATATAGATTTTGTGACTGGTTTACCTCTTTCGCGTCGTCATCATAATTCTTCTTGGGTGGTTGTGGATAGGTTGACTAAGTCCGCATATTTTCTGCTAGTACATACATCTTATACAATGAAGATTATGCTAGATTGTATATTCCGGAGTAAGTTAGGTTACATGGAGTTCCCTTTTCCATCATCTCGGATAGGGGTACTCAGTTCACTTTGCAGTTTTGGAAAGCTTTCCAGAAGGGTCTTGGTACCCAAGTTCACCTGAGTTTTGCTTTCCATCCGCAGACAAATGATCAAGCTAAGAGGACCATCCATACTTTGGAGGATATGTTGAGAAAATATGTTCTTGACTTCAAAGGTAGTTTTGATGAGCATTTACCATTGATTGAGTTTGCCTATAATAATAGTTATCATGCTAGCATCAATTTGTCACCCTTTGAGGCCTTGTATGGTAGAAGATGTAGATCTCCCATAGTTTGGTTTGAAGTGAGTGAGGCTGTTGTGATTTGGCCTGATGCAGTGTTTGAGGCTATAGAAAAAGTTAAGTTGATTAGAGAAAGGTAGACGACAGCCCAGAGTTATCAAAACTCATACGGCGATGTGAGAAAAAGGGATCTTGAATTTGAGATAGGTGATTTGGTGTATTGGAAGATTTCACCCATGAAAAAAATGAAGAGGTTTGGGAGAAAAGGGAAGATTAATCCTCGTTACGTTGTCCCTTATAGAATTTTAAGTCGTGTTGGGAAAGTATCCTATGAAGTTGAGTTACCCACAGAATTATCAGTTATTCATCCTATTTTTCATGTCTCCATGCTTAAGAAGCATATTAATGATTTTGTTGTAGTGGATCCTTCAGAGAGTCCTGATATTCAGGACAGTCTTTCATTTGATGAGATTCCTATTGAGATCCTAGATTTCCAGATCCATAGACTGAGGAACAAATAAGTTCCCTTGTCAAAGTTTTATGGCAGAACCAATCAGTTGAGGGTGCTACTTGGGAGGCAAAAGCAGACGTGCAACCCATGTGCCTGCACCTCTTCTCTGTGAGTTCAGATCAAGCCGAAGGTATTATTCTTCCTTAATTCAGCCCTTCTAATCTAAAATTTCAGCTATGTATCTATTCTTACTTGAGTTCTTGCAATTTCTAAAGTATTCACGAGTTTAGAAAGATATGGAACCCGCTTAGCAAATTGCTTCAGCTATGTGTACTCAGTTTTTGCTGTGTTCTTAGTCTAACTAGCGACATTCGAGGATGAATGTTTCCAAGGGGTAGATATTTTAAGACCCCACAAAGTGTTCTCGTAGTTTGAGCCTTTAAAGAGCATCAAGTGAAGTGTAATTCTGACCCTAAAAGATTAAGGAGTGACTTCCAAAGTGATTAGTATTCAAACTTCGCTAAATTTTCCTAAAAATAACTTTTTATCATGTAGTAAATTTAATTATCTTTCCAACAATACCCATTTCGTCAAAATCCAACATCAGAAGAGAAAAATATGGCCATTTTACAGAAAGCAGCAAAATTTCCCAGTTGCGATGGAGAGGGCCGACAGACCATCGAGCTTATGACAGATCGTCACCCAAACTATCGTAAAAGAGGTAGTTTGGCCCCGTTCTGGTTGAGTGTGATGGTAAGGGTCGAGGGACCATCAAGCCTATGTTGTTATACCTTGAGATTTTAATAGTCCCAATGTCTAGAAATTGAAGTACATGAGTATGTTGAGATTTTAAGGAAAAATGTTGAAAATTCCAGATTTTCTATATGATTTATGAATCTTTATGACATCTAGTATGCACTTTGATAAGTCTTAACTTGAGATTTGCTTATGGGTCATTAAGCCCTACTTGAGATTTGCAATTTTGTGAAATTTTGTGCTATAAGCACCCATGAATTGAGTACTTTGATATTATTGAGAAAGATTTATCCTTTCAGTCATAATAGAGTTGAAATCCACATTGAGTATGATTTAAAGTAAATATAAATATGTTTTGGTCTTCCTTATAGACCCTTGAGTTATTTTGAGGTGGATTTCCTAAGAGTTCTGAGCTGAGTATGGGAGTAGTATTTAGCACCAAGTTGGGTATGATTCCAAGGTCTTATACCCCAAAGCTATGTACCACCATAGGTTCAAGATTTATCGGCCCAAGGCCGAGATAGTGATCACTAAGGATAAGGTTCTACTCTGATGACAAGGATAGAACAGCTCTGCCCAACGTGGGCAAGATGTTAGACTCCATGTAGCTCACATGGTTTATGTCGTTTAGAAGAAACTCTGGAGTTCCAAGTGTACCGAGTCTAAAAGAGTTCCAAAGTTTTCAAATGTTAAAAGTTCCTAAAAGTTTTAAGTCCTTAAGTTTTAAAGAAGTCTTACTCTCTACAAGATAAAAGCATGAATTTGAAAGTATTGTTTAAAGCTTCCTTTAGCCTTCAAGTACTGAGAATAAGAGGAAAGTACAGATTTTTAAAGTTAAGTATAATGACTCACGAGATTTGTGTTACATTCTTCACTATTCAAGATTCATGAGTTTTATATTCTAGACTTATTCAAGCCATGCAAGTCATTCCTATTTGTATGCATGATTTTATTAAAGAGTATTAATATTATTTTATGTAAGTGCATACACCCGTATACACTCAGTACATTCCTAAAGTGTTGATCCACATATACGTCTATGTGCTACATTGTCTCATAATGTAGGTTCAGGTGCTCAGTCCTAACAGTGACAGTAATCTCTGAGCATCTCATCTACATCCTTATCCTTGGTGATTCCTCATGGTCTGAGGACCTATAATTGCAGCTTTTCCCCTTTCATAGTGTTTTGAGTTTTACTTTCAAATCATTACGAGTCAGCTGGGGTCTGTCCCAATGGCTCTCCAGTTTGAGTATTAGAGGCTTTGTCAGACTAGAATGTTAGTTGAAGTTGTGTTCCAGATTATTAGTATTTTGCTATTCAGACATATTTTATCCAGTTATCTCGGTGTATAGTTGACATAACAAAGTATCATTGTTTAGCTTATTTATCCTGAAGAAAGTGTTAGAAGTAATAATAGGCTCCAAGGGGTTAGCTTAGGGCTACTTGAATCCTTAAGCACCGTGTGACATCTCGGGATGAGATTTTGGGGTGCTACAGGCATATTCTGTAAACGGAGGGTAAAATTGGATTTGATAGAGATTTTAACTTGAGCTCATGATCACTCGCATGATATGAACAATGAAAGAAGGGAAAATTTTCCTAAAATGACTCACAGCCTTCTATCCATAAGTGTGGCGCGCTACACACCCATGCACAATACTCTACTTGACGCGGCTTTCATACTTCCTAGGACTCTTTAGAACCTTAGGCTCGAATACCAAGGTTGTAACGCCCCAAGTCTGCACCCCAGATGTCACACGGTACTTCTAACCCTAAAGGATCACAAGCCTACCCATGACTGGTACCTGCTGTGAGCACTGAATAAAAATACTGAGAATATATATGCAGAAGAAATCTAAAAATGCCATAAGATTCATAAACTAAATATTGATAGTAATACTAGGTAAAACATCTGAACAACTTAATAACTGTTTGTTGTAGTCTGAGTTGATGTGGACTTACCACAATATCTACAACTGTAGGAGTGTTTATCTAACCTACATACCCCAATTATAGACTGATTTTGGGGCCAACCTGTAACCCCAGTTGGAAGGGTGTTAGCACCTTGCCATGGGATACTAACAAAGCTGGGTCAACCCTAATATGGAAAGATGACTCATGAAATATATATATATATATATATATGATTGTGTCAACCCTTATCTGGTAGGAAGATGACTTACCCTGCGCTGGCTAAGTAGTTTTGTAATGCAGGGATAGCTACTAAGGGTCAAACCCTCTACTGGAAGGAATGCCCCCATCCCTCGGTTAGCTCGATGCTGAATCCTACTCCTAACTAAATAGAAACTGAACTGATTACTAGACTGTACTAGGCTTGACTAAACTGATATTGATCGTGTTAACTGACTGAGCTAGACTGAGTTCATTGAATTTTTTTAACTGACTGAGTACTACTGTTCTTGACATTTACTGGGACTATTCTATAGCTACTTTGACTAAATAAATAGCTAGATTTTATGTAATAAATTACCCCAGGACTCGATAGCATCAATAATAATAAGACATAGCAATTCTTGAAAACATAACAATAGTCAATTGTTCACAATGCAACCACTAAGACATTTTTTTAAAAAACTTGGAAGTCATGAACTTGTACATGAATGAGAACACATGCTAATATGTCATAATTACACTATTCACTTCACATGGACATTCTGTCAAACACTTGTAAGGAATAACTTTAGCATGGAAGTAGTTTAAACATGTTGTAATAGCATGAGTTCAATACTAAGATCACCAATAGATAACAAAAGCACAATTACTTCCCTTATGTATTTTTTCAAACACTTAAGAGGCATAACCTTGTATTTGGGCATGAACAACATGCTAACGCATCATGACTACAACAACCAATTCACAATTCAAGCATTTTGACATGGGAATTACATCAATCACAATACATGCTATTTTATATTCATGAAATTTGCAATTAAATCTTGAATTAAAACCCATGCAACAACATAAACATGAAAACAACCCAATTGGTACATGTAAATCATGAAGCTATTAACTTGAGATTTTAAAAAGGGTTCTTAAACTCTGAGGGTGGAAGGAAATCAAAGAATGAACACCTAACATACCTTGATTATTGATTTCTTAAAGATTGAATTTCTTGGAACTTGGTATTGAGCTTGATGAACTAGGGTTTTGTTTCTTGAGAGTATTTAAGAAGAATGAGTAAATTTTGCCCTTTTGGGATGATTAATTTTGTGTTATGGCTGAATTGGGTGTGGGGAAAAGGACCTAATTGCCCTTGGAAAGTCGAATTTAATTGAGAAAAAATAGCCTAGTGATACGATACCTGACGCACTACATCATTGGTATTGACACGATGGTCGATGCATCATTTCGATGGCGTCGATGCGATAGCCAATGTGACGCATCAAGATCGCGTTTTCTTATTGTTTTTGACATCTAAACATGACCCAAACAAAGTCCAAAACTTCTGAAACTCACTCAAGATGACCTATTGACATCCCTGATCATGAATCAACTTAAGAATAAAAAATTTAAGGCTAGAAAGATAAAAAATAAGATCATCCAATTATGAAGACTAAAAATGCCTCTAAGTCTTAACACTTTGCTGAAATTTTCTAAGTCTGAGACCACTTTTAGCTTGTTATATAGGATTGAAATGGCTAGGATTTTTTGAGGTCTTACGTGATTATTATGAACATTTTTTACGTTAAAATCACTTCACACACTAGTATAAAGATCATGACATGTGTATTCAAAAGAAATTCATGGAATTAGAATCAACACACGTAAGAATGACACTTTAAAGTCTAGCCCAAAAATATGGGGTATTACATTATCTCCCCCTTGGAATCATTCATCCTCGAATGAGACTGGTTATACTGAGAGTAATAAGGAAAGTGAGATCATATTCTAAACATGCATGTCTCGGAGCTTGACCTTGAACATGACTGCATAACTGAGTCTAAGCATAAGACATAAACTGAACTGATTTCGTGAATACATGCAATGACATGATAATGGTTATAAGACTGAGATAGAAATAAGAGAGTTAACTTATGAGTAACCATTACTTTAATATGAATCTAGTTTCATCGAGAAAAGATGAGAGATTCAGTACATGAAAAAAAAACTCGAGGGTATTACATTACATCTCCATCTTGGGATAGTTTGTTCCCCGAATGATACTGACTTGGCTGAAATCCTAAAAAAAAACTAAGATGATGCACGAGACACTTATGAACTGAATCATGAATGAATATCTCGTATCTGAAACTGATGCATGCTGCATAAATTAAGCTAAATTCACAATTTACATACATGCAAATATTTTACCTCATGGAATATCTATATTTATGAAACATAGATAGTAAGGCTAGCTCAGAAGGTAGAAAATAATAGGAACTTGTCTGTCTAACTGCCAGGATGGATTGCTGTCATTACAGACTAATTCATACTAAAAAGTTATATTCAACTAAAGTATTCCTTCATCGCTCTTTCTAAGAAGTTCTAATAACGTTAGAGACAAGAGGATCTTGGGCACGGTCTGAATAAGTTATCTAAAGATAAAGTCGCAAATGGCTAGAATTTTGTAACATGGAAAATAGGCCTATGAAACATAAGCTAGGATAGAATTGCTATGCCTTACACCATGCAACTGTTGGTTTTAATATTAGACATACTCCTCAAATACTCCCTCAACTATACCTTCTACTTTACTTCTACACTTTTTCTGAGGCTACTAAGGATATTCACATGAGCATTGATAACTCTACCTACTGAAGTTTGATACACCCAAATTATGACTCTCGTTAGAAAGTGTAAGTGGTTGCTGTCAAATATAGAACTCAACTAGGTTAGGGTCGAATCACATGGGGAATATTATGTACACTAAGTATTGTGGTTATTACTAGATGACTGTTGATCAAAGGTTCTGGATTAAAGAGGGTTTTTATTCGCGAATTATATCCAAATATTTGTATCATAAAGTGTTCACACTAGTAACTTTTTTATTGCAAATATTAATTCAATGAGAGCAGACAAACTAGAGTTATGTTTACTGAGAAGTTCAAGCAACTAGGGTTGTGAATTATCTTTAATTTATAATTAATAACTTCAATTGTAAGAGTTTCTGAATTCTAGAATTTACCCATTTGTTTCTCAACCTAAATGGATAGTCTATCCTTCAATTCTCTCAAACTTAAAGATTGTGTAAATTTATTCAACTAGTATCTCACGTAGGTTGATCCTATTAAGGCATCAACCCATAACTCAAAGGTTAAAGAACTTGGATTCCATGTAAACCTCTTATTTTCCCAATATACACTTTTCTACTCAAACAAGTGATGTTTTTAGGCTCGCCCTTCACATTTGCAACCAATAAAGGTCATTAATATGAAGAGGGGTTTATACAATCTACATTAACTATGGAAATTAAATGTTTTCACAACCCCAATCAGCTATTCACATCAAGGCTCCCATAACCCTAGTTATAGGAGCTTAGCCACATATCTCAAGAGAAGAAGAAGAAGTCATTATGTTTTTCATAAATAAATTCAGAGAATTACTTACAAAAGTTACAATATTTGTTCTTGAATTTTCAGAGAAATATGAGTAAAATAGCTAGATCCACAATTGTAGATTAAATCTTTAGAGAATAATATGTTACAATGAGTTTTAGCCTGACGGCCCGTTCTCTGTTTTAGCCTGATGGCTAAGTTGACGATCCGTTAGAGGTCCGACGGTCCATTACTTGGACCGTCGCAGGATTTATCCACTTAGTCCTTTCTATTTAAATTTAACGGTCACGCCGATGGTCCGTTTCTTGGCTGACAGTCCGCCATTTTGACCATCAGTGGCCTTTTTTTGCTATTGCTCCAAGTTTCTTTTCCAACTACAGCCTTGACCTGAAACACTAAAGCCCAGTATCAAATACAACAAATGTTGCTTAAAAATGCATATTTATCCCTTGCAAAATATATAAAATATTCTGTCAAAAGTGAAAACATCAACACCCTCCACTTAAGGAAATTACTTGTCCTCAAGAAACTCAAAACCAAATCCGATGCATGAACAACACAATGATGAGCATTTAACTATTGAACTAGACTACTTAAAACCATTCAACTATCATTTTACTCATGTGGCCTCAACACATTAGGATCTATACTTTATATTATTTATAGTTTAGCACTTACACAACCATAGACACAATATCCTACAAAGAGCAGCAAACTAGGTATAACTCAAATTACCCTCACACTTAAAGAAGTCCACCACACTCTTAATCATTTAACTTATGGACAAAACTAAGATTCACTCTCACAAATAAAGTTTCAAACATAGTATACATACCTATAGCCTTGACCTTATCATCTAATTTCCCATTATGGTTGATTCACAAAGATCAAACAGGTCTTTCTCAGTCTTGTAATAAGGTTTCGAGGCTAGGTAAGGACAAATTTTTGGAAAAGTGACTTAAAGTTACTCTCTTTTCCCTTGATTGCTACTTCCCAAGACTCTTGCCTTACCAGCTCACATACAATCCCTATTATTCATTGACACCTTTTCCATGGACATAATTTTTTTAGAGAGTCAGCATCATCCACCCTCAACTTATGCTGATGCAGTCAGTTGAGGTGCATAATATTGAATAAGACCAGGGCCAGATGCAATATTTTATTTCAACTCTAGATAACTTCATCAAACTGCTAACTTTATGATAATAGCCACCCTCAACTTAGGAGTTTTTCCTAAGTTAAGGTTCACAATGTCCAATATTAAACCAGGACCAAAGTGAGGTGCTGACATCCTAAATAAATTTATTTAGAGTTATTGGGAATAAATAAAACTAAGATAAGCTCAAAAGGGGTTCAAAAATGGAAAATTCTTTTTAGGGGGTCATTCTTTTTGGATAAGTAGACTAGAAAAATACAATGGATCCTACTATCCTATCTTATTGAATCAACCACAAAACAACATTAATGAACTGGGCAAGTTCTAGGTGTAACACTATGCAAGAACTATAATAAATACTCGCAGACATAGGCAAATGAGTTAATACTTATTCTACCAATTCTTGAGATTTACATCACATGGTCATGTACACTTTACATCCTAATGCCAATTACAGAATCACAAATGGTCAATTAAAATTTTTACTAAGTGATAGAAAGAATAGTCATATAATCATGTTCAAGGTGCTATACCATAATCATTTTTCATTCATATATGCAAAATGGTGCTAAAAACAGAAAAATAACATAAAAAACATATTTTTTATTTATCTCTCGGAATGAGTGTCCAGGATGGACTACTATCATCAATAAGTAACCTAGAAAACCAAGGCCTTTAAGTAGATACTGTGGTCATATGATGCTCAAGCTCTGGAATCGCAAATGGTGCTTCATAGTGAAGCCCAAACAACATCCTACTGATCGTGCAAGCTGATATATTAATGACAACCCCTCTAACTAGAACTAATTCCATATTGGGAAAATATGAGATCTATGAGCCCATAGGATAATCTTTCTCTACCAATGCCAAATAATTAGTGAAAAACTCTCGTACAAGATTTGGTTGGTATGAACTGACAGTCTTGCTCATCCAGGCTAACTCATATTTGTTAAATTGCCGCTCAATCTCTAGATACTTATGAAACTCGATCATCACTATTTGGTGTTCTTTGAAAATTGGCCTCTTGATTTGAGTATTCACCATCAGTTCCAGTCCATCAAGCAACTTATTCTTTATTCCTTCAATTTGCCACCTTAGTTCCTCCCTTGTTTGAGGGTCTTTGCTCTTGACCATATTTGCCTCCTCAGTTTCTACCTTAACTTGGTCAGGGTTAGGTGTATTGACCCCTTCCTCATTAGGGCTTGAACTCATGCTACTGGTGCTGCTCTTACTCTTCTCTTCAGATTGGGATAGTGTCTAGGGTACTCTGTCTCGTTGTTGAGTGTTGAAGGTAGGAACCTCCTCACTCTTTGCTGGCTTAACTCTCCGTCGTTGTGTTCATCTACCGCCTCTTGTTAGGGGAAGCTTTATTGCCATATTTCATAAATAACACATCAAGAAATAGATAGATCAGAATGAGAGAAGAAATTACAATAAATTTGGCTTGATGAGAGGATTGATGGTCCGTTGGGGTTGTAATGGTCTGTAACTCTATTCGTCAAGCCTTAACCAGTGACTCCCTTATTAAGTAACCTTACAATGATCGACCTGATGGTCCGATATAGCGCTGACAGTTTGTCAAGTAATCCATCGCGGCTTATCCAGTAAACATCAATCTTTGCAACTTTGTAACGGTCCTTCGGGGCTCCGATGGTCTGTCAGGATGACCGTCAACCTCACTTTTCACTTTCAAACTTTAATTTAGCATTTTGTCAAACACCTTGTGTGCTATGCATTATTATGAATACAATCATGGCATTAGTGTAGTGTTTAAGCATAAATTTTGCCATTTTTGGGTCCATGGATTACTCAGACTTCACCCAGAATAGTATACACCATAGTTCAACATAAATTTTGAATCACAAAAATACAAAATCAAGATGGAATTTCTTTTACAATCAACAAAGCATATAACCCATGTTTAGAAATTCAAAGAATAAGAGTAAGGTTGTGATCATACCTTTATGTTGAAGTAAACTTCACTACTCTTACTTGCAAACTCAGAACAAAAGAAAACTTAAAGTTTTTATCAGTGATTGCTAACTTATTTTCTGTTGTGGTAAAGAGAAGAATAAAATTGTTTAAATAGAAAAGAAAAAGAAGTGAGAGAGTCCTAAGAGGAGATAACTAATCCTAGATAATTTGAATGCAGAATAAGTTAAATAGTTTTAGGATTTGAAAGGGTGGCAATGTATGTAATCATTTCCTTTTATCATTTTAAAATTGTTTGAGTTGGATAAAGCCTACTTATTCAGCATTAATTTTAACCGACTCAACCCAACAGACTAAGGTTAAGTTGATGGTCAATTTGATGGTCCATCAGGAGTTTGACGGTCTGGCAGGAGCCTAACGGTTAACCAAGTTGTCCGAAGTGGCTTACCAGAACCTTAATCTTTTTGCCTTGGTGCAACGGTTGGCTCGATGGTCTGTCAAGGAAGCTATTTGTCCATCGAGCTATTCGTCGGTCTCATTTCGGTAACTCATCTTTCTGGTTTCCTTCCTACGGTATAAGCGACGGTCCATTAGGGGTCTGACGATCTGCCAAGCTATCCGTCGAACATCTTCCAATTTTTTTAGCTTTTATTTTCCTACACTTCTATTCCTGCACACTTACAAAACACATCAAATTTCACAAAAAACAACAAATAAACTCTAACTATGGGTATAACAATACTTTGTGGGTTGTCTCCCACTAATACTTGATTTATTATTGCGGCACGACTCAGTTATCTCGATTACTCAGACTTCATTGAGATAGATGGTATCTATGCACTTCACCAAGTCCATTGGAATTATATACAACTTTACCCATTGCCTATTAACCTTAAAGACACTTCTGTCTTCATTCTCAACTTTAAATACTCTAGATGAGTAGACTTGGTTAACTTTAAATGGGCCAGACCATTTTGAATTTAGTTTTCCTGGAAAAAGCTTCAATTTAGAGTTGAAGAGGAGTACCCAATAACACTTTTGAAAGTCTTTCTTTTCAATTCATCAGTTAAAGTAATTATTCATCTTTTCTTTGTATAGATCTACTCTATCATAAGCCCTAAGATGGAACTCATCCATCTCATTCAGTTTCCCCATTCGCAATTCTGCTACATCGCTCCAATTTAAATTCAGCCTCTTGAGTGCCCATAGTGTCTTGTGCTCTAATTCAATTGGTAAATGACATGCCTTTCCATATACCCATTGGTACGGTGACATGCCAATGGGTGTCTTAATAGTCGTTCTGTATGCCCAAAAGGCATCATCCAGCTTCCTAGACCAATTTTGTCTACTAGCATGCACCATTTTTGTAAGAATAGCTTTTATTTCCCAATTTAAAATCTCCACTTGCCTACTAGTCTATGGGTGATATGGAGTTTCCTCCTTGTGTTTCTTAACATCATATTTTTCCAAGCCATCCAGGAACACTAGGTTGCAAAAATATGATCCACTGTCGCTTATGATGGTATGCGGTACCCTAATACGAGAGAAGATGTTCTTTTTAAGGAATCCAACAACTCTCTTTCCTTTATTATCGCCCAAGGAAACATCCTAAACCCATTTAGATACATAATCAACGGTAACCAAGGTGTATTTTAATGCATAAGAGCTTACAAAGGGCCCTATGAAGTCAATGCCCCAGACATCGAACAACTCCACTTCCATCATTTTTGTCATGGACATCTCATGGTGCTTTGAGATTGACCCTTTACACTGGAATTAGTAACAACTCTGCACGAACTCATAAGCATCTTTGAATAAGGTCAGTCAATAATATCCACTCTGCAACACTTTCTTCGCAGTACGGTCACCTGCATGGTGACCCCCGACTAGGGAAGCATGACAAGCTTTCAAGATATTCAGCATGTCTATTTCTGGAATACACCTCCTTATAATGTTATTCGCACAATGATGAAATAAATATGACTCATCCTAGAAGTAGTATGCAACATCATAGAGAAACTTCTTTCTTTGGTGAAATGAAAAATTCTCCGAGATAATCTCATTTACCATATAATTTACAAAGTCTGCATACGAAGGTACTCAGTCAAGCATGGTAGCTAGGATTTTCTCGTCTAAAAATGTATCATTATTTTCAAACTCATCCTTGCCTGCTTGATCTCTCATAAGTCTGGACAGGTGATCTGCAACTTGATTCTTTCATCATTTTCAATCTTTGTCTTCGAAGCCAAATTCTTGAAGAAGTAGCACTCATATAATCAACCTTGGCTTTGCATCCTTCTTTTCCATCAAATATCTAAAGGTGGCATGATCTGTGTGAACCACCACCTTGGTTTGCAGCAATAAAGCCCGAAACTTCTCAAAAGCATAAACAATCATGAGAAGTTCTTGCTCAGTAATAGTGTAGTTCTTTTGATCCCTATTTAATGCGTTGCTTGCATAATAAATGGGATGAAACAGCTTATCATTCTTTGATCCAAGCACAACCCCAAGAGCCACTCCACTTGCATCATACATGATCTCAAATGGCTTTGACCAATCTAGTGCGACAATAATTGGAGAATCAACTAATTTCTCATTAAGGCATTCTAATGCCTTCCTGTAATCATCATGAAATGTAAACTTGACCTCCTTCTCCAAAATCTTGCAAAGTGGGTCGGTAATTTTTTAGAAGTCCTTTATAAATCGACAATAAAAGCCTGCATGACCAAAGAAACTATGCACTTCCTTTACTGAAATAGGAGGGGGTAGCTTCTCAATAATATCGACCTTTTCCCAGTCGACTTCAATTCCATTGTCTGAAATTTTGTGACCAAGGACAATGCCCTCCTTCACCATTAAGTGGCACTTTTCCCAATTTAGTACAAGATTAGATTCCTCACACCGCTGCAATGCTCTACTTAGATTTACTAAACATAACTCAAAAGAATTACCTACCACTGAGAAGTCATCCATAAACACCTCCAAGGTTCTTCCACCATATTAGAAAAGATAAACATCATGCATCATTGAAAGATAGCAGGGGCATTACACAATCCAAACCACATTCGCTTGAAAGAAAAAGTACCATATGGGTAAGTGAATGTCGTCTTTTCTTGATTCTCCGAGGAGATCAAAATCTGGTTATTGCTAGAATACCCATGCAGGAAACAATACCAACATCTTCCCGCCAACCGATCAAGCATCTGATCCATAAAAGGCATTGGGAAGTGGTCATTCAAAGTCCATGAGTTGAGCTTATGATAGTCCATGAAAACTTTTCACGACAGTTATGTCCCCTTTCTTAGGCATGCATTAGATGGGGTTTACCCATTTAGTGTCAGAAATAGGATATACAACTCCTGCATTCATCCATTTAATGATCTTCTTCTTAACCACTTCCTGTATTAGTGGGTTAAGGTGGCATTGGAGCTCAATGGTTGGTGTGCAATATTCCTCAAGATATATCTTGTGAGTGTAAATACCTGGAGAAATACCAATTATATCTATAATAGTCCTACCTATCACCCTTTTTTTACCTCCGAAGCACAGTGACAAGTTCTTCAACCTATTGTTTACCTACATCTATTGCAATAATCACCATTAATGTATTTCTACTTCCTAGAAGCACATACCATAGATGGCTCGGTAACTTCTTCAACTCCAACACCGGGGGCTCTTCAATATATGGCTTAGCCGGTGGTGTTGGGTGACTTTTGAGATCCAAATTTAGTTTCTTAGGAGCATATGTATATGATCATATTCCTGTAAGGGCATAAACGGTCTCTTTTTATTCTTCAATGCCTTCACTATCAAAGTTCAGCAAGACCGCAGGTAGAGTTTCAACAACAAATTTGTCCTCTATCGGCGCTTCTTGTTCATCCCCATAATACACATCAAATATAGAGAACACACTCATATCCTTGTGCTTTTTCATAGATTGGCACACATCAAACTTAATTACCTTATCATTAAGTCTGAAAAGGAGCTCGTTAGCCCACAAATCAATAAGCACACTTCTAGTTGTAAGGAAATGCCTACCCAAGATTATGGGGACCTCAAAATCTAGAATAACAAAATCCGTAGGAAATATAAAGTTGGCCACCTTTAGTAGTAGATCATACAATATCCCCACTGGCTGCTTCACTGGCCTATCTGCCATCACTAGTTACATATTTGTTGGGTTAGGATTCCCCAAAACCAAATTCTAATAAACACAAGTGGCATCAGGTTAATACTTGCTTCGAGATTGCACAAAGCCTTGGAAAAATCAAGCGACCCAATAGTACAAGGGATGGTGAATGCTCCCAAGTCTACTTTCTTTTGTACAAAGGATCTTATCAAAATAGCACCACAGTGGTGAAGATTATCCACTGGTTCGTAGCCGACTGTTCTCTTCTTTGTTACAAGGTCCTTCATAAACCTAGCATACCCAGGAATCTGCTCTGGTGCCTCCACTAGGGGCATATTCATCGTCAACTATTTCAGCATCACCATGAATTTACTGAAATTAGTGTCATCGGATTTCATTTTCAATTGATAAGGAAAGGGAGGTGGTGGTTTTGGGAGAGTAGTCACCACTTTTTCCTTTTCCTTTCCTTTTTCTTTTTCTAACTCATCATCATGCTGACAGTTAGATGGAGTCTTATCACTATCTAGCTTCTCGAACAGCACTAGATAGTTTTCTTCATCAACCAGCTCTTCTTTAATAACATCATCAATCACAGCTCTACCCACAGAAGGGCTTGATAATACTTTTCCACTCCGAGTAGTAATCGTCATACAAGACCTATCATTTTGAGGGTTTTGTACCATGTAGCTCGGTAAAGTCCCACTCTTTCTGTAGTTGAATGTCGCTGAAAGTTGATTCATCTGCTGCTCCAAATCTTTATAGATGTTGAATATGTATCCACGAACTAACTCATAGAAGATATATCACTCTTCATCGTTGTCACACCTCCATTAGTTGATTCCACTTCTTTTAATAACCTCTCCATCATGTCCTCCATAAATATTTTTCTCGAGCTAGTAGCAGCATTATCTCGATTTACAGGAGGCATATAAAGTCCACTCCTATCATTCTCTTTCAAGTCCTTTGGTCACAATCTCTATAAATAGATTTATCATGATAAGTCCGACCTTGATTCCCTTGGCTATTGCCTCGAAAACCCCCTAGTTGTTAAGATAATTACCTTTCTCTTTAGAATCAGAGTCATCTATACCCTATGAACCAATAGCTTTCACCTTCTCAGTCTTTCCAGATAGCAAATACTTAGTTAGCAAATCCATCTGCATCTTCAAATGCGCCATATCTTGGTCGTGCTCCTCCTCTTTTCTGCATTGTTCTACAGTTATACTACTAGACATAGCAGGACTTGCTACCACAGAATCCTTGGTATGCCAATCCCTACTTTGCTTAGTCATTCTATCGGGCATATCTAAAGATTCTGAGAAAGTAAGAGCCACAAATGCTCCACCTGCAGCATTATCCATAATAGGATTTGTAATAGAATTGAAGGCCCTATAAAGTGTCTCCATCTAATGTATATCAATCATATTGTGATTTGGACACTGTATAAATCTCTTCTTGAACCTCTCCTATGTCTTGTAAACAACTTCAGTTGGGAGATGCCTAAAGTTGTTGATCTCATCCCTCAATTGTACCCTCCTCAAAGGCAGAAAGAACCTTTCTAAGAAAGCCTTTATCAACTACCTCCAGTTGGTTATAAAATCAGGCATCAACTTATTAAGCCATAGTGTTGCCTCCCCAGACAAAGAAAAAAAAACACAGGCAGATGGTATTCTATCCCACTCCTAGGTTATCAAAAGAGTTAAAAATAGTGAAAAATTTCACTAAATTCATATTGGGATCATCCCCCGGGAGTCCACCGAACAACCTTTTCAGATGGAGGAATTAAATTATTATGCTCGTAATATTAAACATTGATTTGGGTGCCAATGGTGGAGGAATAATAGCTCCATTTGAACCAACTCCATCTATTCCATCCTCATCATCATAAAGATCAAATTGCACAACTTGGCGATCTGGTCTCAGTCTGAAAGGATGATTTTTGTTGACATTCCTATTCACCGGTATAGCTACATCCTTTGCACGCCTTTGATTACCCAACCCCAATACATCATCGTCTCCCACGTACTCATCATTTAGATTAGGATGACGCGTTGGTTAACCATCATTTTGTTGATTTAATTAAGCTCTAGCCAAAGCGGATAGTCTATTTTCTTCCTGTTGAGCTTCCATTCTGCCAATTAATTTAGGTTCCAGATGTAATAGTAATAACGGTTCACGTGACCTTTTTATTCTTGGTATACAAAATAAATACCCTGGAAAGAACAAAAACAACAAGTAAAGGTAAAATTTGGGAAACATGACCAAAGGTCAACTAACAATCACAAACTTAACTGACCACCGTATTCCCCAACAACGGTACCAAAATTTGATACACCCAAATTATTACTCTCATTAGAAAGTGTAAGTGATCACTGTCAAATATAGAACCCAATTAGTTTAGGGTCGAATCCCACAGGGAATATTATGTACACTAAGTGTTGTGGTTATTACTAGATGACTGTTGATCAAAGGTTCTGGATTAAAGAGGGTTTTGATTCGTGAATTATATCCAAATATTTGTATCATAAAGTGTTCAAACTAGTAACTTTTTTATTGCAAATATTAATTCAATGAGAGTAGACAAACTAAAGTTATTTTTACTAATATGTTCAAGCAGCTGGGGTTGTGAATTATCTTTAATTTATAATTAATAACTTCAATTGTAAGAGTTTATGAATTCTAGAATTTACCCATTTGTTTCTCAACCTAAATGGATAGTCTATCCTTCAATTCTCTCAAACTTAAAGAATGTGTAAATTTATTCAACGATTCTCTCACGTGGGTTGATCCTGTTAAGGAATCAACCCCTAACTCAAAGGTTAAAGCCCTTGGATTCCATGTAAACCTCTTATTTTCCCAACATACACTTTTCTACTCAAACAAGTGATGTTCTTAGGCTCTCCCTTCACATTTGGAACCAAGAAAGGTCATTAATATGAAGAGGGGTTTATACAATCTACATTAACTATGGAAATTAAGTGTTTTCACAACCCCAATCAGCTATTCACATCAAGGCTCCCATAACCCTAGTTATGGGGGCTTAGACACACATCTTAAGAGAAGAAGAAGAAGAAGAAGAAGAAGTCATTATGTTTTTCATAAATAAATTCATAGAATTATTTACAAAAGTTACAATATTTGTTCTTGAATCTTTAGGGAAATATGAGTAAAACAGCTAGATCCATAATTGTAGCTTGAATCTTCAGAAAATAATACACTACAATAAGATTTTCTAGATGGAAATATGATAAAAGATGCCTAAATAAAACCTAAACTAGGTATTTATATCTTCCCAGGTACTGAGGATTTAAAATTTGAACTCATTAAAGCTGTCAAAGCTGACAGTCACGTTGATAGCCCGTCGATAGCCTTACGGTCCATCACATGGACCGTCGCTGATGATCCCAAAGTGTTACTTTCTGGTTAAGGGTTGATATTCATGTTAGCGGTCCATCGTTAGCCTGACGATCCACATGTGGATCGTCACTTGATTACTTGAGGAGCCATTCTTTATTTTAGCCTGACGTCCAAGTAGATGGTCCGTCAGAGGTCCGACGGTTCGTCACTTGAACCATCGCAGAAGTCATCCACTTAGTCCTTTAAGTTTAACTTTGATGGTCACCCTGACGGTCTGTCGCTTGGCTGACAGTTCGCAAGTTTGACCGTCAGTCGCCTTTTTCTACTATTTTTCAAGTTTCTTCTCCAACTACATCCTTGACCTAAAAACACTAAAACCCAGTATCAAATACAACAAAAGTTGCTTGAAATGCACAATTATCCCTTGTAAAAGATATAAAATATTCTGTCAAAAGTTGGAACATCAAAGTCTGAGCTGAACTGAATCCTCTCACTCTATTCAAGCCTACTCAAATCTACAAAATGCACACATAACCGCATAATACAAGTCTGGATTATGAATTTGATACACCCTGCATTTTTACAACTTCACACCTCATGAATAAAATTATTCCCACTTCAGCGGATATATTCAAGCTCTTACTAGACATTTACTCATGTGCAATGCATTCATCCATATATATATTAACATGACATTCAAGCCTATCATCATAAGCACATATGCCCTTCTAAATAAACACCCATAAAAGCATCTTCCTCATATCCTCCAAACCTCTATCACTACAAACTTCTATGCACAACCCCAAGAAATCAAGGAGGCTGCGATGGAGCATGCGTCGTGGGCTTTGGTCCACCAAATTAGAGTATGCGTCGTGGGCTCTGCCATTGGCACCCCTACCAGTGGACTGTGGTTCACGACGTGGGATTATTCCGGTGGTAAAACTATTTTGGAAGTCCAAACACACCCTTATGCTGGTCCAAAAATTCTGAAACTCACTTGAGATGTACTATTTACCAGCTCGATTATGAGTCAACTTAAAAATTAATATTTCAATGTCGGGAAGGTCAAAAATAAAATCATCTAAGTTTGGGAACTTTAGAAATGCTTAAGTCCCAATACTTGGTGAATTTTTCTAAGTCTTGGAACCCTTTTGACATAAAATAGTTAGCTGAAATGAGTTTGTCAACAAGAAACATTAACTCTCTCCCCTCTAGAAATTGCTCATCACTACTATTATTTCATAAGGAGAGGTTACTGAAAGGTTAGGACATGAGTACCTTAAGCATGAAAAAATAACTTTGACACTCAACTGAGGCCTGAGGAATAGAGTATCAATGATATGAATTCATTAAAGAGGTCTGAACTGAGGATATACATGACATAAATCTAAATTTTGCCAATCATTAAAAGTGTCGCATGGGTAATGGAACTTAACATACTATAAAACATGAATACATGAGTCATGAGCTGCATGACATGAGTTTGGAGTTTCTAAATTCGTAGAACATGGTTCTTACTACTGAGAAAATTAGAACTCCTTATACTAGGGACTAGAAGCGTACATAATTCTTTATGATGTTTATGAACTGGACTATGATTATGGAACTAACATTTAAGGCATGAGTAGATATAGTGATGACTTACACACCTTGGACTGTGCAAAGAATAGGTTGGGCATCATCCTCTCCTACTGCTTTTATGCACCTACTGGCATCACTACTAGGATCTGAAAGCCTGACTTGGTTACTTGTTCAATCATCTTCCCCTTAGATTAAAGACATCATTCTAGGTCTGTGAAACCCTTTTAAATAACTCTAAACTGAACTGCCATCACTTCACTCTTGAATCTGGGGTACAACAATACTTTTTCCTTTGTTTTAATTTAGTATTTTATTAATAATATAAAATCAGTCTAATACATGATTGGGGAAATGCAAAGCCAAAACAAAGCTGACCAATATATAAATAGACCTAATTAAATACACTTGGATTGGCCCAATTACTTAACCCGATTCAACATACTCAAATAAATTAATTAGGGTTTCCAAATTCATCAACAAAGCTAATCTTTTCTTTCCTTAGTCTCCTTTAGCATGATCAACTTCCCCAATATCCAATTTGTTCTTCTTCAGTTATGGGTGATAAACACCCTGCCTTTGTTGCTCCATATGGATGATTCCAGCTTACATAAGTGAGTTTTCTTCTCTATTGCTTAGTGTGGAACTCACTATCTGACTGAGATTCTATTGTGATTCCTTTTTCATTTATGTTTCAGGTGAAATCTTCCGTACACTTTTGTTGCTTTTTGGTGATAAAACTCTGCGTCTTATCTTCTGAAACTTGAATCTTCTTCTTGTAAGTCAGCTTCCTTTAGGGACTTATATCTTGACCTGTATTTCAAGATTAACCCTTTTTTTCTTCTTGATATATATCTATAGCTGGGATGGAGATACTGGGATGCTTGCACCCGTTGATAGTTGAAGAGGAATAAGAAATTCAACTGCTTGAATTTCATCTGACTTGGTGATCCCCGATCTACTGAGATTCCCTTTATATTGGTTGGTGTATATAGGCAAACTAGCATTTTAAATTTTTTGTTCAGCTCCACTGTTTGTATATATATTATTAGTGAAAATTTTTTTTGTAGCTTTCCAGTCCTGTTAGAATTTTTCTACTCTTAACCTTAGATAAGGGAATTGCTGCTTGTCACTGTTTAGAATATTTCTACCTATACTTAGTAGCTGGTTGAATGCTGTAAAGATGAATTGTTCCTTTTCAAATTCTAAGTTAGTTAAATAGTCTGTAAGTTGGTTTCCTTCTCTGAATATGTGACTAATTTGTACTTGTTTGTGCTGTAATAGCATCTTTATCCTATTTACTATATCTGTAAGCATCCATGGTGTTTCCCATTCTTGATTTAAGAACTTCTGAACTGCTAATAAATCAATCTATATGATAATATTATCTTGTCCTGACTAACTGTAATAATGAGATACTTGCATAATAGCTTCTGCTTCTGCTATCATGTTATCTGTGTCTTCCATAGTTTCTCCTTCTGTATCCATTAGATCTCTATTTTCATCCCTCAAACAAAAGGCCCATGAACTGCTTCCTGGATTCCCTTTAGATGCACTAACTTTGTTATATTTACACCAACTATGTTCTGGGAATTCCTAAAGAAGGTTGTGACTCTAGGTTTAAGCTGACTTAGTTGATGTAATATAATTGGCCAATCTATAGCAAATTCCAACATTGGTTTTCTCACTTTAAGTATCATCCTTAGTTGTCTCATAACATTAAATATAGCATATGTATGCTAACTTCCTTTCCTTCATGCCTTTTGTTGTACCTTCTCCTCCATAGTTCCCACATTATGATTTTTGGTATAGCTCTGGAATATGCTTTCTCTTTTTGTTTTACCTGGGCATTCCACCAAACATAAATTTTCTCTCTTAGGCCTTTTCCTAGTATGTTTATTCCTACAAAATAAGAAAAGTAGGACCAGGTTCTGTTAGATGAAAATAATCTCAATAGCACATGTGCTATGGTTTCTTGTGCTGGGTTTTGAAAACACCAACACTTGGAAGGACCATGAATCCCCCATCTTCTAACTATATCATTTACAGAGATCCTCCCTCTCCATATTATCCACATAAAGAACACAATTTTGAAAGGCATCCCTTTTATCTATAGTTGTTTATAAAAGTCATTGGATTCTCCCTTCTGCCTTACATAATCCTATGCAAATTTTACTGTGAACTTTTTTCTTGCCTCCAAACTCAAAATTAGTGTATCTTATTGGTCAATTATTCTCCCTTTCCTTACTTTATTCAGTACATGTACCACAATATCATCTGCAAACATACTCCTCAAAGCTTCTTCATTCCACCTACCATTAGTCATTGAGTCCTTCACCCATTGATACCTCTCATCCCATTCATAACTTTGTTCAATGATAGAGTACAGATCCTTTATTCCACTCCAATTATCATACCATAAATGAGTATCTTCTGTTCTAACTTTCCAAATAATGAGATGGTCTATTAGGTCTCTTACTTGCAAAATTTTTTCCAAACTTGAGAACCACAGCCTACATTCCACTCAACTTTCTAAGGATAATACTTCCTGTAATACTTTTTCATCATATAATCACTCCATATAGACTTTTGTTTTCTAAAATTCCACCATATCTTATAGAAGAGAGATGTGGATTCATCCTGCAACCTTCTAAAACCCAATCCTCCTTCTGCTTCTGGTAGACACATAGATATCCAAGTTACCCAATGTCTTTCTCTTCCTCTTATAGTACTACTCCAGGAAAATTTTGCAATTGCCTTTTGAATAGTATTAAGGACATTCTTAGGTGGATTCATCACTGACAAACAATGTATTGGGATACTCTGTAGCGCTTTCTTGATGAGGACTACTTTACCACCATATGACAACAACTTTTCTTTCCAGAATTGCAATTTGGAACTAATTTTATTCATGATATGCTGATAGTACACTTTCTTCTTCCTAATATAGAATATAGGACACCCTAAGTAATTGAATGGAAATTTGTCTCAAAATTACTATAGCAACTTCTGCCATCACTACTATTTCATTTGAAACTCTATCATGTAAATAAATGGCACTTTTTTCCTTATTAATTTCCTACCCTGAAACTCTTTCATATCTTTCCAGTGGAGAAATCACCAGCTGTAAACTATTTAGTTCTGTCTTACAAAGAATTATCATGTCATCTGCAAAGGCAAGATGGTTGATTTTAGGACGTCCTCTAGGCATCCTAAAAGGTCTGAACTCCTTGTTGAATAAGAGTTTCTTCAAGCTCCTAGATAAAACCTTCGTTGCAATGATAAATAGAGTAAGTGATAGGGGGTCTTCCTTTTTAAGGCCTCTAGTGATTTAAAGAAACCCTTTGGTTGTACATTTAATAGAATATAGTACCAGTTATTTGCCAATAACCTAAATACCATCTCTAGGAACTGTTTACAAAATCCTATTTTCCTTAGAACTTTGGCCATGAACAACCATTCTACCCTATCATATGCCTTCATCATATCCAGATTCATCACCATGTTGGGTGGTTTACCCCTCTTTCTAATCTTGGATACAATCTCTTAAACCACTAAGATGTTTTTAGCTATACTCCTTCCTTGCAAAATACCAACTTGTTCTTCAAATATTATGTGAGGAATAATACCCTTAATTCTTTCATGAATAATTCTAGAGAAGATTTTATTCACAAAATTACTAAGGGATATTGGTCTTAGATCTGAGAAAGTATTTACTGCCAATCTCTTTGGGAGTAAAACCAAATTAGTATGAGTGATCAATCTAGGAAAATCATGACCACAAAAAAAATCTATGACCATCTGGTGTAGATCATTTGAGATAATAATCCATCTATCCTAGAAAAAAAGCACTAGTTATGCCATTAGGACCCCCAACATTATTCCTGTTTAAACCCATGACTTCTTTTTGAACTTTCTCAAATGTTGGAATATTCTTCAACTCATCATTCTGAGCATCTATGTCTAATTTTGGTGATTCATCTAGCATTGAAAAGTCTTCTGCATCATCTTACTTTTCAAATTGCTTCTTAAAGAAAACTTTTGCTGCTTCAGCTATTTCATCCTGTTTATCCAACCAAATCCCTCTGCATGTTGAATTTTGTTTATCTTTAATCTAGCCCTTCTCCCTTTGACTATAGTATAAAAGAATTTAGTATTCTTCTCTCCATCTTTAAACTATTCAAAATCAGTCTTCTGCCTCCAATATTTCTCCTCTCTTTTCAACTGAGTGGCATGTTGTGCTTGAGCCTATGATAAACTAGCTCAATTATTACCTAATGGCTCTAGCTCAAATTGTTGTTCCCTTACCTTAATTACCTCTTCCAATATGGAAATCTCTTGGAAAATATTTCCAAAAGTTTGCTTACTCCATATAGTAAGTGCAGCCTTTGTTTTCTTCAGCTTCTGGTGGACTTTGATAAAGGGATTTCCTTCACATTCAGTATTCCAGCTTCCCTTAATAACATCTAAACAGGACTCTTCCTTAAGCCAAAAGTTAAGAAATCTAAATGGTCTGATCAGTTGTTCACTTGATTTGCTAAACTGGATGAACATTGGAGCATGGTAAGATCCACTCCTTACTAGATTTTCCAATTCCGAGAATGGGAACAATTCTTATATTTTTTCACTAACCATTACGCTACCTATCCTTTTAAATATACACTCTTTATAGAACCTACCATTCCACCATGTAAACATGTTTCCTTTGAAATCACAGTCTTACAGATTACACATACTGATACAGTGATTAAAGTCATCAGTCTCATCCACTATGACTTATAATCCACCAAGTTTTTCCTCCTCACTTTTGATCACATTAAAATCACCCCTTACTAACCAAGGGTGTTTCATGATGTTGGCAATCTCCCCTAATGAATCCCATAAAATTAACCTTTCATTCTGATTGCATTTTCCATATACTAATGTAACAAACACCTTCACCCCAACAATTTGATTCTCCAACTTTAGGGTAATTAGTTGTTCTTCATCCCTTATAGTGGTATATTCAATAAATTTATCCATGAAATCCCATATTTTGCCTGAGCAATTCACCACTGCATGTTGCATCCCTAACCTCCTTTTAGACTTCTCTATAACATGACTCTCCTAAAAAGGTTCCATTAAGCTTATAAAGCCAAAATTAAACCTCCTATGCATTGTAACCAATATTTTGAATGCTATTTGTGTGTTAACTGATCTAATATTCCAAATTAATGCATTTATTTTGATAATGATTTCAACATGTGACTCCTTGTCTGCATTTTGATTGCACTAACCTTTTTATTCTTCTTCTGTCTTTTTGCATTCTTTTGATTCAAAGACTAAGCTTATTCTGGTTATAAATACCCTTCCATTATGGAATTTTTAATATTATCTACTAGGTTTTCCTCATCCAAATCACCATTCTTACTATAGACCATCTTTAATAGATTACCTATATCCACTGCAATTGGTACTACACCTTCCATCATCAGCTTCTTCTTGTCTGTACTATCATATGGCACTAGAGCCAATTCTATAATCTTACTCTTGATCCACTTCAGTATGATTTTGCACTGCTTCTCCCTGATTGTGGATTTGACCTTACTGAGATTCTTTCTTATTGTTCTGTACTTCTATTGTTACTTCCCTTTTTTTCTTACTTTTTTTACTGTTACTTTCTTCTTATGGTTGATTAGTACTACTTTTTATCCTCTCTCCTATTTCACATTTGCCAAAGTTTCTGTTTACCAAATCTTTGGTGCTTTCATTCTACGGCATATTGGAAAAATCCTTTCAATTTTCCAGTTGTTCTTGATTTAAATCATCAAATGTATTTGTCATCTGAATATCATCACTCTTGTCACCTATTTCCCCAACTATATGTCCATATCTATCTTTCTTGTACTTGTTCTTCTTCAGTAGCCATTGAGTGTTGTTGTTCTCTTATGTTGTTGTTTTATGTGCTTATTCCTTCTGTTGTTCCTCCTCGTTTCCATACTTTTTTTCTTCCCTTTGCTCTTGGATCTTCTCATAGATTTTTGGATGAATATTCCAGCATGAGTTTTCATCATGACCTTGTAAACAACATTTCTGACAGTATTTGGGCTTGTGATCATACTGGATACTAATCCACTTTGACTTTATCTTTCCACTTGTATTATCTTATTCATTGATTTTTACCCTTTGAGGTAACTTATCCACAAAGTCTACTTCAATCTACACTCTAGCACAACTTGTCCTTGTGAGGTTTTTTGTCGCCATGTCCATCATTAAAGGCTTTCCAATTGCAGAAAAAATTGAAAAGATTGCTTCTTTGGGAAAGAAGTTTGGTAGTAAGTCTGGCATGGAGATCCCTGCAATACCTATTGTTTTTTCAATATCTAGTTCAAACCAAGAGTCCCATTTGAGAGTTCTCATTTTCCAATACACATCATTGACTTTAATATGAATAGCTACTGAAGATAACAAATTCACATAGTCATCTAATTGATTGAATCTTATAAAAATATGTCTTGAATCCATTACCCCTATTGTACATTATCCTTTTATACCACACTGATTAGGGATAATTCTTTACAAAATATTGATTTCCAGCCTGCCATAAGAGAACTTACCAATGCTGCATACTGTAGGTTCTATTGTAACATCACTACTTTTACTTCAGATGATTTCCATGTCACTGTTGGCTCCCCATGCACCATTATGACTGTTTTAGGAGATACATTGTTATTTTCATGCATGTATAGTTTTGTCTTCAATATATCTGCATATTTTGGTGCCACACATTGTTGTTTCTCTCCTTCTATCTGCTTATGTTTGATAGTTTTATCTGGTGGATCATTTCCCCCAGAGGTAATAGCTATTCTTCAGTGTACGTAGAGAGGTTTTTGAAATTTCCGTCCTTAGGGTTTTCTTATTTTTACAAGCATTATGGGAGTAATATAATACACATAAATGATAAACTCGTTCTGAAAGACTACACCTGCTAATGTAAGGTCCAGTGCTAGTACTTTCTTCTTATATGTAATTCTTAGCTTTATATAGCCCCAACTATCATCAAATAACAACTTAAACATTTACTAACTTAGAACTTTCATGAGTATCACCATACTACTTCCATAATAACCTACCAAGCTTACCTCCCTAAACTCATATTTTCCTTAAACCATGAGAATTACCATTACACCTAAACATTTGACATCAATAACTAATAGCCCATAACTTAGCTGGTAAGAACATCACATACAAAATTACTAGCCTCATTCACACATATCAACTCAAGGTTTTATCTAAGAACATGCACAATTAAAACTTAGTAATAATACTATCCCATAACTATTTGTGGGAACTATTCAAGAAAATCTCTATCTATAAGGATGTAAGCTTGATTATTTTTGTTACCTTGAAAACGAGGTAGGACTTGCATGAATAGAGCAAGATGAGAACCTATATAAATTTCTTAGAGGACCTTTCTATAGCATGATCTGAGATATGAAAGATGGGAAACTTTTCCTAAAATGTCTTGTAGCCTCTTATCCATAAGTGTGGTGTGTTGTAAACCCATGCATAAGATTCTACTTGATATGGCTTTCAGAGTCCCTAGGAAACTTTAAAACCTTCAGCTATGATACCAAGTTTGTAATGCCCTGAGAGTACACCCTAGATGCCACACAATGCTTACGATCACAAGTAACCACAAGCTAATCCATGCACAAGTACCTGCTGTGAGCACAGAATAATAACAATAAAATAACATATGCAGAACATCTCAAAATACCATAAGCTTTTTAACAAGTGAAATCAATACTAAATCATGGTTTAAAATGTCTAGAAACATAATGGCAATATTGATAATCATAACTAAAAATTGACTAACAATCTATACTAGTCTGAAAACCTCTAAACTGACTGACTGTGGAGTTGATGGTACAAGCCCCCAACTAACTCCTACTGAATAAATGACTTAAATACTGAAACAACTGAATATGACGTAACTCATCCTCGAAGGATGAAAACTCACCATTATTGCTTTTGCTGATACCCTGGATAGTCTAAATACAATGGGAATTCGAGCATCCAAATCTATGATATAAAATATCATAATGCAAGAAATGAGAATGCAATCAGTACTCTGAATGTACTAATATACTAAATGGGGGTAGGTTGATATGCATAGGTACATGTACGTGAGTAATAACTGACTAAATTTACAATATGAGATACTTAGTAAGAATGCATAAAAACTGTAAAGACTAAAAATGCATGACCAAGAATAAAAAAAAGTCCAAAAATAGTCTATAAACTCAAATACTAAAATCTAATAACTAAATAACTGATAAAATATATGCTATGGTCAAGCAAGACCAAACGGAATTTTGAACTGAGTATTGAAACCGAAACTGTGGGAGCTATCATCTAATCAACATACCCCAATATAGACTGATTGGGGTCCAACATGCAACCCCGATTGAAAGGTGTAATACCCCATAAAATTTCTAATTCAATTCATACCTATATAGGTTGTAATAAGAGGTCCCAGACTTAGAAAAAATTTAGCTAAGTATTAGGACTTAGTCATTTCTAGGGCCTTCAAACTTTGACGAATTTTAATTAGACCTTTCCAGCCTTAAAATACCAATTTCCAAGTTGATTAATGATCAGGGTCACTTGTAGATCATCTCAGGTGAGTTTCGTATTTTTCAAACTAGCGTAAGGGTGAGTTTGGATATCCAAAACAGCAAGGGGTTGCGATAGGGCCATGTTGCGAGGTCAGTTAACCAAGGTTCAGGGTCGTGCTGCGAGGGTTGCTTGACCCAAGCAGGGGTCATGCTGCGATGGCCACTTGACCCAAGCAGGGGTCGTAACGCGATGGGGACCCTCATTCAGCATTTTAAATTTGGGTTTATAGGGATAAATGGGTCATTTTCCCCTTACATTATTCAGCCAAAACACAAAATTAAATTTCCAAAAGGGCAAAATACATTAATTCTTCTCAAAATCCTCTTAAGAAACAAACCCTAGTTCATCAAGATCAAGTTCCAAGAAATCCCCAACAATCTTCATGAATTTAGAAACCAAGGTATGTTAGGTGTTCATCCTTGGGTTTCCTTCCACCCTTGGAGTTCAAGAATCCTTTTCAAAACTTGAATTATGATTCCCATGTTATGAATTGAATTATTCTCATGTTTGTTTTATTGTATGGGTTTCAATTCAAGATTTAATTATAAGTTCCATGAACATAAGATAGCATGTGTGTTGATTGATGTAATTCCCATGTCAAAACCCTTGAAATTGCAAGTTTAAGTTGTCGTCATGATGCTTATGTGTTGTACATTATCATGTCCATTAATTATGCTCCCCAAATGTTTGATAGAATGTCCATGTAAATTTAATAGTGTAATCATGACATGTTAGCATGTGTTCTCATTCATGTACAAGTTTATGACCTCCAAGTATTTAATAAAAATATCTCATTTAATGAATTGTGAACAATTAACTATCTCTATGCTTTCAAGATTTTTCCATGTTTCATTATTGATGCTATCGAGTCATGGGGTATTTAATACTTGAAATCTAGTCATTTACTTAGTTACAGTAGTTATAGAATAGTCTCAGTAAAGGTCAAAAACCGTTGTACTCAACCAGTTAACCAAACTCAGTGAACTCAGTCCAGTTTAGTCAGTTAACATGATCAGTGTCAGTTTAGTCAAACCAAATACAGTCTAGTGATTAGTTTAGTGTCGATTCAGTTGGGAGTAGGATTCAGCACCGAGCGAACCCAGGTATGAAGGCATTCCTACCTACAGTGGGTTTGACCCTTAGTAGCAGTCCCTGCATTATAGAACTATGTAGCCAGCGTAGGGTAAGTCATCCTCCTCCTGCTAGACTAGGGTTGACTAAATCATATATATATATATATATATATATATATATATATATATATATATATCATGAGTCTTCCTTCCATATTAGATTTGACCAAGCATTGCTAGTATCTCGTGCACAGTGCTAATACCCTTCCAACTGGGGTCATAGGTTGGACCCCAAATTAGTCTATATTGGGGTATGTCGGTTAGATGAACACTCCCATAGTTACAGTTTCAATCTTAGTATACAGTACAAAACTTGGTCAGTTCTATAGAACCATGGCTATCAGTTATTAGTTACTCAACCATCAGAATTCAGTACTCAGTTTCGGTATACTCTCAGATACATGATATATACCTATATGCATAGTATTTCCTTCTCAGTATATTCAGTAGTTACAGTTTTGCATATACTCTCATCATGTTACTTCATGGTGTTTATTCAATCAGTTATCATCTCATACATATGAACCTATGTATATTATCCTTACTTAACTTAGCATACCAGTATATTCTATGTACTGATGGATACTCTCTCTTTTGCGCTATGATGTCTCATGTCTTTGGTTTGGAAGCTCAGGTTCCTGACCATAATTAGTAGCTCAGGTTATCAGTAGCAGTTATAGTGGTGAATCCTTATATTTTGAGGACAAAGTTTATCTATTTCAGTATTTTAGTTGTTCAATAGTTATTTCAGTCGAAGTTAGTTAGGAGTTTGTCCCATCAACTCCATATTTAGACAGTTAGAGGCTTTCAGACTAAATTAGTTGGTTATTCAATTTCCAGATGTTATTATCAGTTATACTCATTAATATAGTATTTTGAGAACCTTATGGCATTTTCAGATTTGTTTTTCATATATGCTTCAGTATTATATTCAGTGCTCACAGCAGGTAGCATTCATAGGTTAGCTTGTGGTCGTTTGGGATTGTCAGCACTGTGTGATACCCAAAGTACAGTCTCAGGGAATTACAGAAGGGTGTTAGTACCGTCCCATGGGCTACTAACAATAGCTGGGTCAACCCTAATCTGGTAGAAAGACTCATGAGATGTATATATGTATGTCAATCCTAGACTGGCAGAAAGACATATCAACCTATGCTGGCTACGTAGTTCTATAACTTAGGGACTGCTACTAAGGGTCACACCCTAAGCTGGCAGGAATGCCCCCATCCTTGGGTTAGCTCGGTGCTAAATTCTACTCCCAACTTAGCCGACACTGATTATGGGACTTTACTAAGCTTAACTAGACAAGTAATTGATCATGAGGGCTAACTGGCTGAATATGCTCAAGATTTATCTGAACTATTCTATAACTACTGAAATTTTGCAAACAACTATGTTTTTGGGTATTCCTAACCCCCCAGGAATCGATATCAACAACAACAAAATCATACTAAAACTTTGAGAACATGACTTGTAGGCAATATTCAAAACTTATTCTTTGAGGCATTTCATCAAACATATGGGAGACATAAATTTAAACATGGAAATACTTTTAAGCATGATGAGATAGCATAATCACATGACAAAATCATAAACTGAGGATTTTTTCTAAATTCTCATAAACATTTTATAGAAACCGCAATACTTAAAACATACTATAATGCATTCCATGTGAAAACAATTGAAATGATAACTTGAAATCAAATTATCAAAATATAGATAAACATACTTCAACTTTCAAACATGTAAGGGATCTTTGTATCAAAACTCCTGGAAACATAATACATGATCGAAATTCATAAGATTTTTATAAAGGTAATTTATCATCAGCATGTAATTTCATTGTAAACATATAATAAGCAGTCATTATTCAAAACCCAAATCATTTAGGTATTTTATCAAACACTTATAATGCATGGCTTAAACTTGGGAATAGTTTTAAACATGTAGTAGTAGCATGATTTTGATGCTAAATCACCAATTAAGGATTAAATCGGTAAACAACACCATTCAAACATGTAGGGTTTAATAACAACAATAATTTTGTGTAAACATGATATAAAATTCGAAATTCATGAAAGTTCAAGGACGTAATTAATAAAAACATGTAAAGATCATACTTTTAAACTTGAAATTTGGGTTCTTAAACTCAATGGATGAAAGGTACCCATGGATGAATATTTAACATACCTTGAAACTTCAATTTTGAAAGTGAACAACTTTCTTGAAAGCTTTCTTGGATTGGAACACTTGAGTTCTTGGTTTTCTTGAAGGAAGGGCTTGAATCTAGAAGAGGCTAGGGTTCTTTATTTCCTTTGAGAGAAAAGATGAATAATAGTGTGTATAATGCTTTTGGGACTGAAATTATCTTTTATGGACAAGTTAGGGTGGAGAAAAGACTTATTTTCCCTTAAAAATGTGGAAACAAAAACTCAAAAATAGGTGCAGGTGGCGCAGCGCGCGTCACTGGCTAATCGCACTCCCTCACTGGCTCTCTCATGAAAATAATTATAACTTTTCACTCGCATATCAGATTGAGGCAAAATTGGTATCTTTAGAAAGATGACTCAATTATCTACAATTTGGTGGCTCTTGAGAAGCAAAATTCTATGTATATAAGAAGTTATTCATTTTCAAAGTAGACCCTTGTAGAATCGAATAGCAAACTTTGGACGAATCAAAAGATCTTAGATCAACTTTGTTCTAAGCGATTCTTGTGAACATTTTTCACGGCGAAATCACTTCACACACTAGGATAAATATCATGACATGTGTATTCAATATAAATTAATGGAATTAGAGTTAACACATATAAGAACGATGCTTCAAAGTCTAGCACAAAAATATAGGGTATTACAGATTTCTTGGTATTTTTAAACTTCATTATGGTTTTTATGCACATTACATTTATGTTAATAAATATATATATATGTCCAAAGTTCTGCACGAACTCATGGTTTCTATCTAAACTGTGCTTTATGCATCCAGATTCATACTTTAAGATTTTTAAAGAACTATGGACTCTATATGAATTAAACGTGCTTTAAATACATGATTTTTAGAATATTATTTATGATATGATATAGATCTTAGGCTCACTATACCAAATTTCTTAACATCACGACACCTAGATATATCGAATATCATTTATAATTAGTATGACATTTGAGTATGGGACCAATTCTTATGAATGATTTTCTCACAAAAGTATGGTTCATAAGTAGTATGGCATCCTGATATGCCATTGTGATTTATGAACTATTTTAGCATCTAGATATGTCAGATGATATGATATGAGCACTAGTAAGTTTTGGAGAGTAATATTTAGCACCGAGAGAATAAGAATTCAAATAAACTCAATTTTCATAACTACATGCCACCATAGGTGTTGCTCCTTTTTAGGTGCACTTTCAAGATCCTTATATTTATAATTCTAACTTTGATAGGATAGAACAACCATTTTCAGTATGGATGTATAATATTGGACTCAGTATTTCTCACATGATTTATGTTAGTTGTGAGAAACTCTCAATTATGAGATTTAACTTCACTTTATGATTTTCATGACATGATTCTTACATGTTTTAATATGAGTTTCATATGTGCACCCTTTCATCAGATTTTTAGAAAAATATGGTTTCACATATGCATTGTGTTTTAGAGATACTCAATTATGGTCTTCAAACTATTTTACTTTCAGTTGATATGAATCCTTTCGGAATCTTCAGTTATTTTTGTTATTTTTATTAATGTTCCTTTATGGTATGTGTTTATGTCAAATTGGTCATTGCCTATGTACTCAGTACATTCAAAAGTATCGATTACATACTTTTTTGCCCACATTTTTCATGTGATATGTAGATTTTGATTCTCACTCTCACACACGTGCTTAGTTGTCCATCCGCTCAGACTCTGAAAGTGGTGAGTCCTTATTATTTGGGAGCTCAATTTAGTTGCTCCTTTTCAATTACTTTTATACATTGTTTTAAGGTTAGCCATTCACTACCAGAAATATAGTTTTTTGTGATGACTTTCAGTGGCGACACAAATAGTTGCCACAAAAGCTAGCATTTCTGTGGCGACATATAAGGGTTGCCACAAAAGGTATAAGATTTAGGGGCGACCGTCAAAGTCACCACTAATAGTGATATATTTAGTGGCGACTATGCATAGGTCATCACAAAAGGTATAAGATTTAGGAACGACCGTTAAAGTCGCCCCTAATAGTGCCATATTTAGTGGTGACTATGCATAGGTCGCCACAAAAGGTATAAGAATAGTGACATATTTAGTGACGACTATAAAGTCGCCACTAATAGTGACATAGGTCGCCACAAAAGGTATAAGAATAGTGACATATTTAGTGGAGACCGTTAAAGTCACCACTAATAGTTACTATATAGTGGCGACTATGCATAGGTCGCCATAAAAGGTTTAAGATTTAGGGGCGACCGTTAAAGTCGCCACTGATAAGACTCTCCGCTCGAGATATTTTACAACATTAGTTACAAATAAAAATTATTTATGATAATAATAAAAATATAGAATAATTAATGATATAAATTGAAAGGCTAAAAAGTTCAAAATGTAAACCAAATCAAAAGTTCAAATTTTCATTTTGCATTGTTTTTTTCTTAAAAAAATAAATTAAGTTATTTGTAAATATATTTTGGATATATATTTTATATATAGACAATCCATATTCATGATTTAAAAATGTACAAATTATTCTGATAGTTTTTAGTATCATTTTTTAAAATTTATTAATTCAAATACGATATTTCATATAATTTTATTAATATTTATTAATTTTTTTCACATAAATATTTACACTCACAATTTACCAATATATTGTCTATTATTATTATATTTACTATAATTATTATTGTTCTTGTTATTATTATTGATAATTTTTATAATTATTTTGACGTAACATTAATTTATTTTAATAGGACGTCTCATTATTATTATGATTATTATATTTATTAAACTAGCAGCCACTTTTATCTAATTTTTCTTTCTTGTGTTTAATTTTTGTAGAGAAATATTAAGTTATTTATTATTTACCTAAATTTTGATGAATACAATTATTGGGTATCTAGTAAAAAATGTTTTCTTTTTCCTACTTTATTAAAATTATAAAATGGAAAAAAGGTCAATAATATACAAGAAGAAAATAAAAAGTGTAGTTACAACAGGCAGCAACAAACTCATATAATCTTTCCATTTCATCTACATCCAGAACAAAAAAAAGAGTGGATAAATAGAGATTTGAGAGAGAAATTGAGAAACAGAGAGGTATAGAGAGAATAGTGAGAGGGGGGAGATTGGAGATAGAGAGAGAGAGGGGTCGGAGACCGGCGAGTCTTCGCCTGAATCTCGCCAGAAAAGGGGTCATCCACTACCGAGAAATACCACCAAGCCCCTTCCCTACGTTTTCCGATCGAACCATCGCCAGAAATGTCCCTTCCCTAAAACCCAATCGAAAACCAACTTCAACGCAATCCAAATCCCCTCAAAAAAAACCCGGCCAATATTCAACAAGAACGGTTACCCCGTTCCTTTTTTGGCGATAATTCATCGAAAATCTATTAAAAAAAATGACACGGGATAGGTTATGGTCTTTTCAGTTTGTGATTCTTGGTTCCATTTTGGACAGGTAATGGAAAGAACGTTAGATCGAAGTTGGATTTGTTTGTTTGGTTGATGTTTGTTCTAGATTTCGATGGCGACGTCGAACAGGTTGGATTTGAAATAAATTAAGGTCTATTTTTTATCTCTCTCTCAATTAATTTAATTGTTTGATATTTTGGTGTGTTAAATTCATATTGTGTGGATTTTTTTTTGATTTATTTTGAGATAGTATCACGATAGGTTGAAGTTGGTAGGCAAACGATAGGTCGAGTAGGCAAACGTTAATTCTTACTAATTCAGCTCGCTTATACAGATTTTGTTACACAGGGCCTGCAACCAGATCAAATTATCTTCACAGATGTTGCAATGAAACAAGAGCCTAGCATTCACTGAATACTGATGGTATCTTGGGTTTGAATGAATTATAATGTAAACCTTTTTCTGTCTGACCTGCAAAAGTTATGCCCGCGCTTACATTTCCCGAGCTTAGGAGTTGTGTCCGTTTGCAGTCCTTTATGTGATTTGGGTATTTTTTGGTTCATTTTTGCATTTGGGATTTGCTTAGTTTTGGCATATTAAGGCCTAACCACACGATCAAAGTTTTGTTGTTTCTATATTTTTTAGTAAGCATTGTTGAAGTTGTGAACTTTTTTTGATTTGGGTGTTGTTAAGGTTTGCTTAGTTTTAGCATGTTAAGGCTTAATCACACCATCAAAGTATTTTGTTTCTATATTTTCAGCTTTAAGTTGTGAACTTAATGGGATTTGGATGTTGTTTTAGTGTTGTTTTGTTCATTTTGTCATGTGTGTTTTGCATAGTTTTGGCTTTGAACTTTATGTGATTTATTGGGTGTTGTTTTAATGATATCTAGTTCATTTTGGCATGTCAGATTTAGTTATTTTTTGCTGTCCACTGATTCAGTAACCGATCAGAAAAAAAGATAGCATATTAAGGTCTAATTACACCATTAAAGTCTTCTTATTTCTATATTTTTTCAGCAGGTATTCTTGAAAGTTGTGAACTTTTTGTGATTTGAATGTTGTTTTAATGTTGTTTTATTCATTTTGGCATATGGGTTTTACTTAGTTGGCTACATTACTAATTTCATTGAAAAACGACTTTTGCCTTGGTTCTTCATTGAACAATAGTTTACCTAGAGAAGGCTTAGCTACAAGGCTAATTCTCAGCTCTTCATATCTGCTCTACTGCTACTGGTTTAGTCTGGAATGAGCAAACCAGAACTTCATTTTTGGTTGTGGTTGGAGAGGTGTGGAGGGGCTTCTTATCCTTTGATAAACATATAATTTTGGTTTGTACAGATTGTAAAAGTAAAGAAGATTCATATCTGGTTTAAGAAATTTTCCTCATTTCTGCAATCAATTTGCATAGAATAATAATATATACACAAATTTTGGTAGCCTTGTCAAGTTCATTGCCCCATTGAGTTTTATCTCGTTTCAGTGTAAATAACTCAATACCAAAGAAGATGGATCATATGTTAATGAAGTGGCAAAAAAGATTTGTGTAAGTACTCTGTTGAGCAATTTTTATCGTTTTAACATTGTGTTGTTGAATTGATAGTCTAGTAAAGCCATGTGAGACTCTTTCGATTCACTAGCATTGTTGTCTTGTTGTTATCTCATTTTCTTGTTTAAAACACAAACTCAAAGTCTAGTGAAGCCGTGTGAGGCCGATTTTGATTCACTAGCATTGTTACGTTGTCTTTCATCTAATTTTCTTGTTCAAACACATAAACTCAAAGTCTAGTGAAGCCATGCGAGGCCTATTTCGATTCACTAGCACCTTGTTGTTCATCTTTTTGTTATTGTGTTGGTTGGAATCTGTTGATACACATATAGTCTTGTATCAATATGGCATTACAATATTCATTATTGTAACACTTTGTGAAGCGTATTTATATGTATTTTGGTTAGCTGACAGGTTTTTGATAGGCCTATTTACAAAGAAAACTCTGACAAAAAATTTTAAAAATTTTGAGAGTTAACAGAATTTTAGGACCACATAATGGATAAAATTAAGTGGAAGTTAAGTAAATGATCTCATGAGTGTCTTAGATAATTCTTAAGTAAATCCTTAAGAAAAAATGTGTTAGGAATTGATATGCCTAGCATGAATAAGTTTGGTAGTGTTAGCTGAATTGAGATCTTTTAGCTGAATTGAGATCTTTCTTTTTTACTGGCCAGATCCTTTTGTTAGTTTCATTGTCCTTTTAGTCTATTTTGGTTTAACTAAGAGTAGTTAAAAAAGAAGTTCATTTCCTCGAAAATAGAAAAGGGCAGAATTTTTATTGAGTCAAAGTTCCTAAACTTTCTTAATGTAATTCATCTTTTGAGGAATTAAAAGTATTATCATTTTGGAAGAGCCAGTCTGATAAGTATGTTTTATCCCCATTTGTAAGATGAGTATTAAGGGAGATTACCATAGGGGGCAAACTAGTTTGTGCATTCTGGAATCTTTAATGTATTCTGTAGTATTTTAATTCAAAGATATTGTTCTCATCTCTTTTACAAAACAACATTAAGATTTCTCAAATCATTTCTTGCATTTTAACAAGTTAGAATTGAAACTTCGCTTTATTTTTTATTTCAGGGACAGGTAATTTCATGATGGAAATTGTTAGCCATGAGAGGTTTGAAGATATTTTGTGATTTTCTTTCTCATATATATATCACATTGATTTGTTACCCATTAAAAACTATATAATTTTCTTATGGAGAAATATATTTTAATATCGTCTTTGTACCTTTAAGTACTGTAGTTGTATTATTGGCAACGAAGTAGACAATATATAATTTATATTTTTTTGGGGGAAAAAAGTGAGTATTAGTGGCGACCCGTAGTCACCACAAACATGGAGTATTAGTGGCGACCCATAGTCGCTGCAAAAAGTCATTTAAAAAAAAAATTCAACCTTTTGTGGCAATAAAAGATTGCCACTAAATCATTGTTTTGTGGCATATTTGCTTGCTTTTTTGTGGCAACTTTTGTCGCCACAGAATGTATGTTTTATGGCGACTTACATATGTCGTCACAAAATACTTTTAGTTATGGAAGTAATTATTACGACCTTAATGTCGCTGCTAAATATATTTAGTGGCGACTTTTGGTTCTTTTGCGGCGACTTTTGTCGCCACTAAAATTCAGATTTCTTGTAGTGATTGGTCTTGTCCCAACAGATTATATATTTCGTTATTAGAGGTTTACAAACATTGAGTATGCTTTTATGTTGGCCCCTTCGGCCTTTGACACTTATTTATTAAGATTCTTAAGGATTTGTTTTAGAATTTATCTTTATAATCTCATTATAGCTTCTGCTTAAATCTCTAATATGATACTTAGTATGCTATTCCAAGGGTTACCTTAAGAGTTATTTGTGGTTCCAAGCATGGTGTTTCATCAAGGGTATAGTCTTGGGTCATGACAATAAAGGACAATGGCAAATATTAGATTGAGGGGGTACTTGCACCCATGATGCAGCAAGAATTAACCCCAGGGTTGACGAACTCAAGCGATCAAATGACCAATCATTATGATGAGAGACAATATATCAAAGTGGTCCTCACTAACATGAACACTTAAAAAAGTAAAGCAAACTCCTTGACGAGGAGGATGAAATAGAAAGTAGGGTGTCTAATCTACAAAGCAACTAAAAGGGTCCTTAAAAGCTTCACCCAAGGATAGAAGAAGATATTGCAAAGCGTAGAAACACAGGATACGCGAATAGATGAACTTTAGTGTGGTCCAATTCAAGGTATTCCTAACTCCTCCAAAAAAATAAGGAGGAGGCAATGATGAGGAGTACGAGGACAGATCTGAAAGACGCAAAGTTGGAAAGTCGTTCGTGAGCCAAATTCCTTAGTCCTCATACTAACATCCATGGTGGAACTATTACGAGAAGCGATAAAGGCCCGAAGCATATAGCTCCATACTCGCATGAACTGCATCCCAGGAGTTCCTCTTGTATTTCAGGGGCCAGACTCAAAAAGCTACGCCAACGTTACCTACAAGGCAATCCCGGTGACCATGACCATTTCCAAGAAATTTAAGACGCTAGATGTCATGGAGAAATATGGAACTACCAACCCTAAAGAACACTTGTTGTTATTCACAATAATGGTGAATGTGAATTATCTAACGATGGTGGAATCCAAGTCGGTGACGTTCAAGATGTTTGGCAAAACCCTATCAGGTAGAGCTCTAGTCTGGTATTCTTTCCTGCCCAAAAATTCTATTGAGTTATTTAACATGTTGGAATAAATATTTCTTTGGGCTCATGCTAGAGCTATGAAAGTGTAACCCTACCAAGGAGACATCTTCACGAAAGAACAAGGAGACACGAAGCTACTCCACGAGTTTGTAGCTAGGTTTCCGAAGGAACAAATATAACTGTTAATAGAATTAATTAGTCTTCCTTGATTTTACAGAATCATAAACTAACGAGATTCAAATAATATAATTTATCACAGAGAACATGAATAAATACTCTATTAACAAGGATAGCTATTACCAAGGGTCAATAGTAATAGAACTAAACAAAGAGGATATACTCCCAGTTAACTTTACGTCACTGTGGAATTCTACGTTTCCAAACTCTTTGCTATATTTTTCTCTTGCTCAATAGACCATAGCACTTTATATAGCTTCACGACAATGTCGGTTCTCAATAACCTTCCAACAAAAGTCTTGGACTCATTATTTACCTAGCCAAAAAATATTTAAAAGTCAAATAGCTATATAGATTGAAATATGCTTATAACAAATCTAGTATGCAAGATTACCTAAAACTAATATTTTTTGTGCAGAAAAAATTTCAATATATCAAGTTGGGATAGATTTGGTGTGAAGTATCATAGATACACACACACACTTAGCATACTTTCAAAACCAGCTAAGTTTTTAATGGTTCACTAGTCTCCAGTAATTCAAGTTCTTGAAGTCTAAAGTCCAATTATATTTTCCATCGGCGTTGTGATACCTTCTCTTTTTTACATGCTGCTAAATCTGATGACTCCCTATCAAGTAAAGATAAATTAGTATTGGCATTAGGGATCTTAATCTACAGTAGCAAAGGCAATGAGGTAAAGTTTGGGATATTCTCAAAATGTTTAGGCCGATAACTATCAAAGACATTCTCGAGATGAAAAACTTGGTCCCTTGATATTTGTGGAGTATGGCGCGTCATATGGCACAATCTTATTATGTAATGATTGATATGTCATACTTACAATGTTAGAGGGTATACTCCAATTGCATAATACTGCAGTAGCACTTTCCTTCTTACGTTCTGCTAAAACATAAAGTATGGGTATCTGAATTGTTGGCATTTATGAACTCCAATTCCCCTATATAATCTCACTTTATCCCAGTCTTCTTATGTAAGCAAAACTTGTAGTTCGTATATTTAGTTTTACTTCTGCTCATCCCAACACCCTTCTCTCTAGAGTGCTTCTCCATAGTTCATACATTTTATTGATAATCCCACTAGTTTTGTCAATATACACATTATTATCAGCAAATAGCTTATTCCATGGGATCCCGCCTCATTAGTTAGATCATTATACCTAGGGTAAACACGTAAGATGCACAAATCTTTGGTGTAAACCCGTATTAAGGAAAAAATCCTTAATATTCCCTACCACCGTTCTCACACTAGTGACATTGTTAGGATATATCATTAAACATGTGGTTAATGTTACAGTATTATATTTTTAGCCCATGTAAACACAATTTATTATATTAATAAAATCATTGTTTGAATAGATCATTGTGTTAACATGCGTGTCATTTACTTATTTAGTAGACAATTTTGTGTATGGGATATTTTAACTCATGCACGAAAAATTAAAATTGCCGGTTCTAATAAGTTATAAATTAACGTTCACAAACAAATATAAGGTAGGATAAATATCTTGATGATTGTAGCACAAGGTTAAATATATTTTGACCTTAATTATGGGAGTGGTTTCTATCTTCTTGTATTGGTACTGTTTTGCCGGAAATTTTGACTTTTCGAGAGTCGCCACTTAATTTTGAAAAGAAATTAAGAAACCTTTATAAAGTACTTCAAATGATTCAAAATAGGAAAATCATTTTACGTTAAGAGATTTTGAATAAGCGGTTCCTATTAACATTTTAGGAAGGTGTTAGGCACCTAAAACGTCTGCTAACTGTGGTTATCCGGACTGTTTGAAAATCGTCTTTGATTAACTTTGAAAAAGGAAAAGTTTATTTTTTGAAAAGAAAACAATTTTAGAAGTATTTTGATGTTTATGCAAAACTAGTTTTTTAGCAACTTGACTAAGGATTTAACTAGGTTCACCAAACTCATAAGGCAAACAAGCGTAAAGACAAGGGCGAAGGGGAGGAAGTAAGGGATTTAGGCGATTGGGTCCAAATCCATGAAACCTGTCCTAGTCTAATTAGGCTTTCGACCCATTTCGCCTGTCCTAATCAAATTTTTTAGCCTTTTTGGCTCAAAATTCGCTCCACCTGTATTAAGTACAACTTTGGCTTCGAGGCCCAAATGAATGAATAAAGAAATAAATGAATAAATAAATAAATAAATAAAGGACGACAATAAATATGTAAATAAATGAATAAATAAAGAGACTTTCTAGTCTCTTTGCCGTTTCAAAGATGGGGCTTTAACTCATTCCTCTTATTTCGACTCCTTGTATCCACGCGCTATTTAACCAGCTTTGGGCTTTCTTTCGTCTTGACCCGAAAACAAGGGCTATGTTGGCCCATTGTGAGATGCAAGGAAAAAGAGCCCGTTTGGACTCCAAGGTGGGTTCATGCAAAGAAAAGATAAAGAGAATTAATACTGACTCTAAATTTATAACCAACACATAGAGTTTAAAATGATTCACAAATTCGGAGAGAAGCATAAGCCAAACAAAGAATCTTAAAATAACAGGAGATGACTTAATATCAGTCTAGAACTGGTACTCCTAACTTACTGTTAAACACTTGAACAATTAGCAAACACTTGAACAATTAACAGAAGAACATACATGATCCAAAATTTGCTCAACTTTAAGCCATTCTTTCCCGATAGGCAAACCAACATTCAATAATTATTCACCAAGGTTCAAAATCATTTCATAAGGCAGGACATTTCTTCAACTTTAGTTCTGACACAAATGAGTTAGCATAAAACTTAAAAGAACTAATCAGTTACTTCAAACAATCAAGCAAAGTCTTTCACTTGAAATATTGACACATTGCACGATTCTTTAATTTAAGACCATGTGATTCAAGAATCAAATATTTTTTTTTCCTTAAAGTCTATCATTAAGCCAATCAATGAACAAATTGAAATAGAGAAAGTACTAAAGTTATCCTCTTATATGAAATTTAATAAATGTCATAGTGTATAACAGTATATTAATGTGGTAATATTTTGGATATCAAATAGGTTCATGGATGTGAGGGTGTTGTTGTGGAAACCTATGGTAGAAGATAGATATCAACAAATCCAAATAAAAGAGAAGAGGGTGATGGAGATGAAAAGAACCAAAACAAAAATAGTGGCAATAGCATTAGTACATAAACACCATTAGTAATTCTTCTTCTACTAATGTGACAACAACAAAAACAAACATCCCCGACAACTACGACTATTAGCAACCAAAGAAAACACCTAAGACTATTCTAAAATAAAGAAGGAAGCGGAGGACAAACAATATTACTAAACTTTGAAATAGTCTATCCAAAAATATCAACAATAATCCAAGGTGCAAATTTTAAGTGAAACAATCTGGGATGAAGGTATTCAAAATGAACACAAAATCAGATTTTTCAAGCAAAAGGGCAGACAACTAGAGACACCAATATTCACAAAATCAGTTTCTACAGTTATTTCCAGCAAGAATAAGTGAATTTGAAAATTTAGCTTCTACAGTTATTTCCAGCAAGAATAAGAGAATTAGACTTCCACTACTACTTCAAAAGAAAAAACAAGGCAAAAGAACAAGAAAATAAATAAAGCGTCGCGAAGTTTACTTGTTTCGGGGCAGCAAAACAAAATCTCGAGCTAACACTGGACTCCACCAGAGAATGGCTTCGCCTTCAACTTGAAGCTCTAATTTAGTCAACAAATTTTCAAAAAAAAATAAAATTCTCTACTAAAAAGATTGAATTTCTCAAAGATTTCTTTCTTCTTTTCTCCCCTCTCTTAGTTTTTCCAAACCAGAAATTTTTTTCTCAGAAATGTTCCAACTCCTTTTCTTTCTCAGCTTTTCTAAAAACCCCTAAAATTTTCAACCCAAAATTTTGAACCCTAATTTTCAACTCTCCCCCCTCCCCCAAACAATGACCCAAAGGATTCTTATATAGAAAACTGAATTAGGGGTATTTTAGGACTTGAAAAAAGAGGATATTTTGGAATTTCCCTACAACTTGGTTTTCATCTACAAACGTACCCATTTTTTTGAATTATTTTCCCCTCAAATCTAGAATAGGTAGCCAATAGGGAAGAAATGTCATTCCAACCAATGGAAATTTGCCAAAAACATACGAATTCATACTGTTCATTTCAAGATTCGCGGAATTGAGCATTGAGAGGACACTTGTACCTATTCTGGAAGACTCTTAAATTTTATTCGTTCATAATCACGTGGTATGCGTGAAGGAGGCTACAAAAGAGTTGATTGCGGGTGGAGTCTAGTTTGGATCGGTCAAATTTTAGGATCTTGGCTAGGATCATCGTCGATGGTATTTGTTCGGTTGTCGATGATGTTTTTCTAAAGTACTGTTGTGTTGTCGTGTTGTTGAGGTCATTGTTTTGATGAAGAAGAAAACATTTGGTAGGTCGGGTTATCAGGTGTAAAAAATGGGCTAGAGCAGCTAATTTATATTTTAATTGGATATGTTGGGTTGAATAAGGTTTGGGCCTGGGGCGGTTTTAATTGGGTTAAATTGGGATGAAGGGTTTTGAGAATTAGGGTTAGGATTTTGGATTACAATTTAGGCAATTAACTTTAAATTTTAGCCAATTTGAATACCAATTGGTCAATTGTATCACAATTGGGGCCAATTTGATTTCAATTAGAGTCAAATTTAATAAATTGACTAAATCAAATGAAAATTCGAGATGAATTAACACCTTGTTTAATCTTGAGCTTCTTGGTTCGATAAAATTGAATAAATATTTATTCAAATAAATTATCTTTTAGAGAAAAATTATATTTAAATCAAGATTTTAATCATTTGAATTAATTTTCAAGATAAGCCTTGACTAAAATTCGATATTTTAAAAAATAAATTTTTAAGTAACAAAATTATAAAATTTCGTATAATTGAACACGATAATATATAATTGCTACTTAAAATGACCAATTTACCCCAATAAATTGCTTTGAAAATCCTTTATTCGAATAAAATAAATGTTGTAATTTTATTTGAAAATCAAAGAACTCCGAATTAAACTTAGTTATAGAGGGAAAAAATTAGGTGTCAACAACTGTCCCCTCCCTTTGGGCAGGGTGGATGCAAGTAAACCAAGGCAAAGTGAGGTTGATGTTCGTAATTTTTGTCCGACAACAAATTCGTTTCTAAAAGAACAAGATTTTCGCAGGAGTTTTGGAGTTATGGACGAACCTTGGTATCAGGTTTCCTACATATCTCAGGTTACATGAGAATTCAGGCCACTTGTAGTTCATAAATCTTGATTTTAAGTACGATTTTCAAGAGAATTCACCAGCTATCTTGGTTTTGAAGTTTTTTGGATAAACCAAGAAGCTGGGGAATAAAGAGATTTGGGGGAGGTTGAAATACAGTCGAGTTTTCTACATAGAGCCCGTCCTACATATCCCCAAGATTTCAGGGAATCAGACTGTTTGTAGTTCGACTCGATCGGTAGTAAAAATAGTCTTCTATTTCAGACGATCTTTGGCTCGGAATGAGTGAAAAGTTAATGAGTTGTGGAAAAGAAGTTTGTAACTTCTTAACAATGAATATGGGATCCTTCACATCTATAGGTAAGAATTTACCTTGACATAATTTCCAAAACTCTAGGTGTCCTATCACTCGAATTTAAAAAAAAAGGAAGACTACCCTCGATGTAAGTTTAGAAGTATTTCAAAGGTAAAGTTGAAACAAGAATATCCTGGAATACCCACATGCCTTCTAAAGTGTTAGTGCTAAGCATAATTCATGAAAGAGGTATGTAGTCTTTACCATATCTCCATGTGAGTTATGCCCTAAAAAGTGGAGTCATCGCTTCATGTACCTATTTGGAATGAAATAACTGGCAATAACAAACACAA
>NC_061112.1:90812044-90871736 GCF_002878395.1 Capsicum annuum | reverse complement strand
ACCTTCTTGGTTATTGTATAATTATGACATTTGTCAGTTTAATATGTCTTCTAAGTGGGGTGGCCTTTTTGGATACGAGCAATACTTTATACAGAACGGTCCCTACAACCGTGTAATCTTGTGCTGATGTGGCAACCCTTTTGGTTACCTACATCACTTATTGTATGTGGAATGATAACCTCTCCGGTTATAGCCGATTATCAATTTATAAATTTCCCTTAAATTGTCAATCTTTGGATAATCTTGTGCATTATTTGATATTGGATATGAGGGGACTTACAAATATCCTTTGAATTGCTAGCTTTTAGGTAATCCTGCACATTATCTAATCTTGGATAAGAGATGGCTTACATATATCCCTCCAATCGCTAGCTTTTAGGTGTTCCTGCATATTATTCGATCTTGGATACAATATGACTTATAGATATCTCTCAAATTGTTAGTCCTTGGGCAATCCTGCACATAATCAATCTTGGATATGACGCGGCTTATAGAGACCCCTTGGAAATATCAATTTGATAATCTCGCATATTCTTTGGTAAGGATTTAGTAGCGACTTATGGATAACCTTCAAACTATCAATTTTTGGGCTCTTGCATACTATTAGGTTAGGATGTCGTTGTGGCTTACGGATGACCTACAGGCTATTAACTCATATGATATCTTGCACACTATCCCATTTCAAATAATATGACTTATAGATGACCCTCAAATTATCAATTTTGATGAAATCCCATATATCACTCATCTTCAGATAGTGACTTAAAGGCGTCCCTTCAAATCACGTGCTCTTGATGTATCCAGATGCCGATCCATAAAAAGATGAGATATCCTCGATGCTAGCGTTTATGTCTTGCGTGTCAACAGATATGAAATGAAATGATATCCTTAACGCCAGCGTTTATGTCTTACATGTCAACAGATATAAAATACTGATGATATCCTCGACGCTAGCGTTTATATCTTGCATGTCAACCGATATGAAATGAAATGATATCCTCGAGCCAAGGTTTATGTCTTGTGTGTCAACGGATATGAAATGTGATGATATCCTCAATGCCAGTGTTTATGTATTGCGTGTCAACAGATATAAAATACTGATGATATCCTCGACGCTAGTGTTAATGTCTTACGTGTCAACAGCTATTGAATGGCCCTCTTGGAAATAAGATGAAATGGCCCTCTCAGCGATGATATGAATGGCCCTCTTAGCAATGATATGAAATGGTCCTCTTGGCAATGATATGAATGTCCCTCTTGGCACTGATATAAAATGGACTTCTTGGGAATGATATAAATAGCCCTCTTGGCAATGATCTGAAATAGCCCTCTTGGCAATGATATGAATGGCCCTCTTGGCAATGATATGAAATGGCCCTCTTGGCAATGATATGAATGGCCCTCTTAGCAATGATAAGCAATGGCCCTCTTCATGACTTCTACAGTTATTTCCAGGAAGAATAAGAGAATTAGATTCCCACTAGTACTTCAAAAGAGAAAATAAGTCAAAATCACAAGAAAAGAAATTAAGCGTCGCAAAGTTTACCTCTTTCAGGGCAGCAAAACAAAATCTCGAGCAAATATTGGACTTCACCACCATCAGAGATGGCTTTGCCTTCAACTTGAAGCTCTAATTTAGTCGATGAACTTTTTCAAAAAAATAGAACTCTACTAAAAAGATTGAATTTCTCAAAGATTTTCTTTCTTCTTTTCTCCTCTCTCTCAGTTTTTTCGAACCAGAGAATTTTTATTCAAAAATATTCCAACTCCTTTTCTTTCTCAGCTTTTTTGAAAACCCCCAAAATTTTCAACCCAAAATTTCGAACTCTAATTTTCAACTCTCCCCCTTCCCCCAAACAATGACCCAAAGGATTCTTATATAGAAGACTGAATTAGGGGTATTTTGGGCATTAAAAAAGAGGATATTTTGGAATTTCCCATTCAAATTTCCCTACAATTGGGTTTTCATCTACAAACGTGCCAATTTTTTTGAATTCCCCCCCCCCCCCCTTGAGTCTAGAATAGGCAGCTAATAGGGAAGCAATTTCATTCCAAACAATGAAAATTTGCCAAAAACGTATAAATTCATACTGGTCATCCCGAGATTCGCAGAATTGAGCCATTGAGAGGGCACCTGGACCTATTCTGGAAGACTCTTAAATTTTCTTCATTCATAATCACGTGGTATGCGTGAAGAAGGCAAGAAAAGAGTTGATTGTAAGTTGAGTCTGGTTCGGATAGGTTAAATTTTGGGATCTCGGGTCGGATTGTCATCGATGGTGTTTGTTCGATTGTCGATGATGTTTTCCTAAAGTACTGTTGTGTTGTGTTTTTGAGGTCATTATTTTGATGAAAAAGAAAATATTTGGTGAGCCAGGTTATCAGGTGTAAAAAATGGGCTGGAGCAACTGATTTGTATTTTAATTGGATGTGTTGGGTTGAATAAGGTTTGGGCCTGGGGTGGGTTTAATTGGGATAAATTGGGATGAAGGGTTTTGAGAATTAGGGTTAGGATTTTGGATTACAATTTCGGCAACTAACTTTAAATTCTATCCAATTTGAATACCAATTAGTCAATTGTATCACAATTGGGGCTAATTTTATTTCAATTAGAGTCAAATTTGATAAATTGACTAAATCAAATCAAAATTCTATACGAATTAACACCATGTTTAATCTTGACCTTCTTGATTCGATAAAATGAAACAAATATTTATCCAAATAAATTATTTTTTAGAGAAAAAAATATATTTAAATAAAGATTTTAATCATTTGAATTTATTTTCAAGATAAGCCTTGACTAAAATTTGATATTTTAAAAAATAAATTTTTAAGTAACAAAATTATAAAATTTCGTATAATTGAACACGATAATATATAATTGCTACTAAAAATGACCAATTTACCCCAATAAATTTCTTTGAAAATCTTTTATTCGGATAAAATAAATGTTGTAATTTTATTTAAAAATCAAAGAACTCCGAATTAAACTTAGTTATGGAGGGAAAAAATTAGGTGTCAACAACTGTCCCCTCCCTTTGGGTAGGGTGGATGCAAGTAAACCAAGGCAAAGGGAGGTTGATGTTCGTAATTTTTGTCCGACAACAAATTCGTTTCTAAAAGAACAAGATTTTCGCACGAGTTTTGGAGTTATGGATGAACCTTGGTATCAGGTTTCCTACATATCTCAGGTTACATGAGAATTCAGGCCACTTGTAGTTCATAAAGCCTGATTTTAAGTACGATTTTCAAGAGAATTCACCAGCTATCTTGGTTTTAAAGTTTTTTGCATAAACCAAGAAGCTGGGGAATAAAGGGATTTGGGGGAGGTTGAAATACAGTCGAGTTTTCTACATAGAGCCCGTCCTACATATCCCCAAGATTTCAGGAAATCAGACTGCTTGTAGTTCGACTCGAACGGTAGTAAAAATAGTCTTCTATTTCAGACGATCTTTGGCTTGGGATGAGTGAAAAGTTAATGAGTTGTGGAAAAGAAGTTTGTAACTTCTTAACCATGAATGTGGGATCCTTCACATCCATAGGTAAGAATTTACCTTGACATAATTTCCAAAACTCTAGGTGTCCTATCACTCGAATTTAAAAGAAAAGGAAGACTACCCTCGATGTAAGTTTAGAAGTATCTCAAAGGTAAAGTTGAAACAAGAATATCCCAGAATACCCACATGCCTTCTAAAGTGTTAGTGCTAAGCATAATTTATGAAAGGGGTATGTAGTCTTTACCATATCTTCACGTGAGTTATGGCCTAAAAAGTGGAGTCATCTCTTCATGTACCTATTTGGAATGAAATAACTGGCAATAACAAACACAACAACCTTCTTGGTTATTGTATAATTATGACATTTGTCAGTTTAATATGTTTTCTAAGTGGGGTGGCCTTTTTGGATACGAGCAATACTTTATACAGAACGGTCCCTACAACCATGTAATCTTGTGCTGATGTGGCAACCCTTTTGGTTACCTACATCACTTATTGTATGTGGAATGATAACCTCTCCGGTTATAGCCGATGATCGATTTATAAATTTCCCTTAAATTGTCAATCTTTGGATAATCTTGTGCATTATTTGATATTGGATATGAGGAGACATACAAATATCCTTTGAATTGCTAGCTTTTAGGTAATCCTGCACATTATCTGACCTTGGATAAGAGATGGCTTATAGATATCCCTCCAATTGCTAGCTTTTAGGTGTTCCTGCATATTATTTGATCTTGGATACAATATGACTTATAGATATCTCTCAAATTGTTAGTCCTTGGGCAATACTGCACATAATCAATCTTGGATATGACGTGGTTTATAGAGACCCCTTGGAAATATCAATTTGATAATCTCGCATATTCTTTGGTAAGGATTTAGTAGCGACTTATGGATAACCTTCAGACTATCAATTTTTGGGCTCTTGCATACTATTAGGTTAAGATGTCGTCGTGGCTTATGGATGACCTACAGGCTATTAACTCATATGTTATCTTGCATACTATTCCATTTCAAATAATATGACTTATAGATGACCCTCAAATTATCAATTTTGATGAAATCCCATATAACACTCATCTTCAGATAGTGACTTAAAGGAGTCCCTTCAAATCACGTGCTCTTGATGTATCCAGATGCCGATTCATAAAAAGATGAGATATCCTCGACGCCAGCGTTTATGTCTTGCATGTCAACAGATATTAAATGAGATGATATCCTTGACGCCAGTGTTTATGTCTTGCATGTCAACAGATATAAAATACTAATGATATCCTCGACGCTAGCGTTTATATCTTGCATGTCAGCAAATATGAAATGAAATGATATCCTCGACGCCAACGTTTATGTCTTGTGTGTCAACGAATATGAAATGTGATGATATCCTCAATGCCAGTGTTTATGTATTGCGTGTCAACAGATATAAAATACTGATGATATCCTCGATGCTAGTGTTTATATCTTACGTGTCAACAGCTATTGAATGACCCTCTTGGCAATAATATGAAATGGCCGTCTCAGCGATGATATGAATGGCCCTCTTGGCAATGATATGAAATGGTCCTCTTGGCAATGATATGAATGGCCCTCTTAGAACCGATATGAAATGGACTTCTTGGAAATGATATAAATAGCCCTCTTGGCAATGATCTGAAATAGCCCTCTTGGCAATGATATGAATTGCCCTCTTGGCAATGATATGAAATGGCCCTCTTGGCAATGATATGAATGGCCCTTTTAGCAATGATATGCAATGGCCATCTTCATGACTTCTACAGTTATTTCCAGGAATAATAAGAGAATCAGATTCCCACTAGTACTTCAAAAGAGAAAATAAGTCAAAATCACAAGAAAAGAAATAAAGCGTCACAAAGTTTACCTCTTTCGGGGCAGCAAAACAAAATCTCGAGCAAATATTGGACTTCACCACCATCAGAGATGGCTTTGCCTTCAACTTGAAGCTCTAATTTAGTTGACGAACTTTTCAAAAAAATAGAACTCTACTAAAAAGATTGAATTTCTCAAAGATTTTCTTTCTTCTTTTCTCCTTTCTCTCAGTTTTTCCGAACCAGAGAATTTTTTCTCAAAAATAATCCAACTCCTTTTCTTTCTCAGCTTTTTTGAAAACCCCCAAAATTTTGAACTTTAATTTTTAACTCTCCCCCCTCCCCCAAACAATGACCCAAAGGATTCTTATATAGAAGACTGAATTAGGGGTATTTTAGGCATTAAAAAAGAGGATATTTTGGAATTTCCCATTCAAATTTCCCTACAGCTTGGTTTTCATCTACAAATGGACCAATTTTTTTGAATTTTCCCCCCCTTGAGTCTGGAATAGGCAGCCAATAGGAAAGCAATTTCATTCCAAACAATGAATATTTGCCAAAAACATATGAATTCATACTGGTCATCTCGAGATTCGCAGAATTGAGCCATTGAGAGGGCACCTGGACCTATTCTGGAAGACTCTTAAATTTTCTTCGTTCATAATCACGTGGTATACGTGAAGAAGGCTACAAAAGAGTTGATTGCAAGTCGAGTCTAGTTCGGATAGGTTAAACTTTGGGATCTCGGGTCGGATTGTCATCGATGGTGTTTGTTCGATTGTCGATGATGTTTTCCTAAAGTACTGTTGTGTTGTTGTGTTTTTGAGGTCATTATTTTGATGAAAAAGAAAACATTTGGTGAGCCAGGTTATCAGGTGTAAAAAATGGGCTGGAGCAACTGATTTGTATTTTAATTGGATGTGTTGGGTTGAATAAGTTTTGGGCCTAGGGTGGTTTTAATTGGGATAAATTGGGATGAAGGGTTTTGAGAATTAGGGTTAGGATTTTGGGTTACAATTTCAGCAACTAACTTTATATTCTATCCAATTTGAATACCAATTGGTCAATTGTATCACAATTGGGGCTAATTTTATTTCAATTAGAGTCAAATTTGATAAATTGACTAAATCAAATCAAAATTCTATACGAATTAACACCATGTTTAATCTTAACCTTCTTGATTCGATAAAGTTAAACAAATATTTATCCAAATAAATTATTTTTTAGAGAAAAAATATATTTAAATCAAGATTTTAATCATTTGAATTTATTTTCAAGATAAGCCTTGACTAAAATTCGATATTTTTTAAAATAAATTTTTAAGTAACAAAATTATAAAATTTTGTATAATTGAACATGATAATATATAATTGCTACTTAAAATGAAGAATTTGCCCGAATAGATTGCTTTGAAAATCTTTTATTCGGATAAAATAAATCTTGTAATTTTATTTGAAAATCAAAGAAGTCCGAATTAAAATTATTTATCGAGGGCAAAAATTAGGTGTCAACAACTGTCCCCTCCCTTTGGGTAGGGTGGATGTAAGTAACCCTAGGCAAAGGGAGGTTGACGTTCTTAATTTTTGTCCGACCATAAATTCTTTTATGAAAGAACAAGATTTTTGCACGAGTTTTGGATTTATGGCCGAACCTTGGTATCAGGCTTCCTACTTATCTCAGGTAACATGAGAATTCAGGCCACTTTTAGTTCATAAAGCTTGATTTTAAGTACGATTTTCAAGAGAATTCACCAGCTATCTTGGTTTTGGAGTTTTTTGTTAAACCGAGAACCTGGGGAATAAAGGGATATGGGGGAGGTTGAAATGCAGTCGAGTTTTCTACATAGAGCTCGGCCTATATATCCCTAAGATTTCAGGGAGTCAGACAGCTTGTAGTTCGACTCAATTGGTAGAAAAGATAGTTTTCTATTTCAGATGATCTTTGGCTCGGGATGAGTGACAGGTTAATGAGTTATGGAAAAGAAGCTTGTAACCTATTAACCATGAATGTGGGATCCTTCACATCCATAGGTAATAACTTACTTGGACATAATTTCCAAAACTCTAGGTTTCTCATCACTCAAATTTAAAAGAAAGGGAAGACTACCCTCGATGTAAGTTTAGAAGTATCTCGAAGGTAAAGTTGAAGCAAGAATATCCTGGAATACCCATATGCCTTCTAATAGGGGTGTAGTTAGATGGTGGTGGTGATCATTCTTTAGCTCGCATCCAGAGAGTTTGACGTCCTTCTCTAGACTATGTCCCATTTTACTGCTAAGAAAAGGTTCCATGTTGTGCTGCATCCTATCTGAAGTCGCCCGCACCTGTGGTTTTGATTTGAGATTTTTATCCTCTTGGATGCTCTCGACAATGCTCCTAGAAAAAAGTGTTAGTGTTAAACATAATTCACGAAAGAGGTATGTAGTCTTTTACCATATCTCCACGTGAGTTATGGCCTGAAAAGCGAAGTCATCTCTTCATGTACCTATTTAGAATGAAATAACGGGCAATAACAAACACAACAACCCTCTTGGTTGTTGTATAACTATGACATTTGTCGGTTGCATATGTCTTATAAGTGGGGTGGCCTTTTTGGATACCGGCGATACTTTATGCAGAATGGTCACTACAACCGTGTAATCTTGTGCTGGTGTGGCAACCCTTTTGGTTACCGACATTACTTTTTTTATGTGGAATCATAACCTCTCCATCTATAGCCGATGATTGATTTATAAATTTTTCTTAAATTGTCAATCTTTGGATAATCTTGTACATTATTTGATATTGGATATGAAGCGACTTACCGATATCCTTTGAATTGCTAGCTTTAAGGTAATCCTGCATATTATTCGACCTTGGATAAGATATGGCTTACAGATATCTCTCCAATCGCTAGCTTTTAGGTGTTCCTGCACATCATCTGATCTTGGATATAATATGACTTATAGATAGCTCTTAAATTGTTAGTCCTTGGGTAATCCTGCACATAATTGATCTTGGATATGACACGGCTTATAGAGAACCCTTGGACGTATCAATTTGATAATATCGCATATTCTCTGGTAAGGATTTAGTTGTGACTTATGGATAACCTTCAGACTATCGATTTTTAGGCGATCTTGGATACTATCCGGTTAGGATGTCGTCGTGGCTTACGGATGACCTATAGGTTATCAACTCATAGGTGATCTTGCACACTATCCCATTTCAAATAATATGACTTATAGATGACCCTCAAATTATCAATTTCGAGGAAATCCCATATATCACTCATCTTCAGATAGCGACTTAAAGGTGTTCCTTCAAATCATGTGCTCTTGATTCATCTAGATACCAATTCATAAAAAGATGAGATATCCTCTATGCCAGCATTTAAGTCTAGCATGTCAACAGATATTAAATGATGGTGATATCCTCAACGCTAGTGTTTTTGTCTTGCGTATCAATAGATAGGAAATGAAATGATATCCTCGACACCAGCATTTATCTCTTGTACGTCAATAGATATAAAATACTAATGATATCCTTGATGCTAGAATTTATGTCTTGCATGTCAACAAATATGAAACAAGATGATATCCTCGATGCCAACATTTATGTCTTATGTGTCAATAGATATAAAATGTGATGATATCCTCGATGCCAGAGTTTATGTCTTGCATGTCAACAGATATAAAATATTGATGATATCCTCGATGCTTACTTTTATGTCTTGCATGTCTATAGATATTGAATGGCCCTCTTAGCAATAATTTGAAATGGCCCTCTCGGCAATGATATGAATGGCCCTCTTGGCAATGATATGAAACGGCCCTCTTGACAATGATATGAATGGCCCTCTTGGTAATGATATGAAATGGCCTTCTTGGCAATAATATGAATGAACCTCTTGTCAATGACATGAAATGGCCCTCTTGGCAATGATATAAATGGCCGTCTTGGCAATGATATGTAATGGCCCTCTTGGCAATGATATTAATGTCTCTCTTGAAAATGGTATGCAATGGCCCTCTTGGCAATGATATGAATGGCCCTTTTGGAAATGATATGAAATAGCCCTCTTGGCAATTATATGAATGGCCCTCTTGGCAATGATATGCAATGGCCCTCTTGGCAATGATATGAAATATCCCTCTTGGAAACGATATGAATGGGCCTTCTTCACAATGATTTGCAATGGCCCTCTTGGCAATGATATGAAATGGCCCTCTTGGAAACGATATGAAATGGCCCTGTTGGAAATGATATGTAATGGTACTCTTGGCAATGATATGTAATGGTTGTTTTGGTAAATTAAAAATAGTTTCACCTGAATTCATTTGCCAGCGTCTTTCTTTCTACATGTACCTGTACTCAAGGTAGATGATTAATAGACACAAAGTCGTTTTTGCTAGCGACTATCTTTTTAGAAAAATTCTAAATACAATATTTGTAAAGAAGACAAGACACTTTTGTTTGTCCTCCATGATCTCAAGAAATGAGATGGAAAATTCAAAAGTTCCTCAATAAATGGGTATTAAACCCATTTTTAGGGCTACCCAAAAATACTGTTCTTGAGAATTAGTGCTCTGCTATGGCTCCCAATTTGCTCGGGAATTTTTAAAAGAGACTATTATTTTGTGTATTGGTCCCTGCATCCATAGAAAAATGATTAGTTTGAGTGAAACTACTCCGTGTTGACCTTCTTCGATTCTCCGTTTGCTCCACGCCATCTTTTGGGTACTCCGTCATGTTGGGACTTCCACCCCTGGCTCGTTGCTCCCATAGATGCCTAGGAAATCACTAAGTAAAAGATTTTTAAAGATTTTTTTTTCAAAAGTAGTCTTATTTTTAGCGAATATTTTCGAAAGTATTTGTAAAAGCTTTAGAAAATTTCTGCCAGTTATATGATGTACTAGCTCAGCGAACATCTTCATCTTGGTTTTGACTATATTCGTTGGATGATTTCCAAAACTCATGATCACTGTTGGAGGGTTCTTCAAATGGTTTCGTCATATCCAAAGATTTAGTTTACCTAGACTTTATCAAAGACGGTAATTCTCGAATCTTGACTTCGACCTCTAGTGCAGGGGAATTTGAAATATATTTCAATATGTCAGTGGAAATTTTGAGGACCTCCTAAAAATTTCTGCCCTAGTTTAAAGTTGTTTGATATGATATCAACTAGAAAGGATCAAAATTCTTTGTTAGTCTTCGTTCTCCTTATTGGATGACAATCTTCATAATGTGAATTTTTGAGATTCTTTATCAAAAATTCTTCCCCAGTTTTCATTTCCTGGGGTTATATGACCGAGCCGTTGGGGCGCCTACGTATCGCGTTGAAGTATGAATCTGGTCAAATGTAGTTCAGGACTACGCTTGAGGTATATAGAAAGAAATTAATGGGTTGACCGAAGCCGACATAGGCTTCCTGCATATCCCTTTCTTGGGAATTCAGGTCAACCACAGTTCGTACATAAAAGGAAAGGATAAATTTTCCTAAGGGGTTGACTGAAGCCGACATAGGCCGCCTACGTATCCCTTTCTTAGAAATTCAGTTCAAACATAGTTCGTACATAAAAGGAAAGGATAAATTTTCCTAAGGGGTTGATCGAAGCTGACATAGGCCGCCTACGTATCCCTTTTCTTGGGAATTTAGGTCAAACATAGTTCGTACATAAAAAAAAAGGATAAATTATCCTAAGGGGTTGACCGAAGCCAACATAGGCCGCCTACGTATCCCTTTCTTGGGAATTTAGGTCAACCATAGTTCGTACATAAAAGGAAAGGATAAAATTTCCTAAACTGACATAGGCCACCTACGTATCCCTTTTTGGGAATTTAGGTCAAACGTAGTTCGTACATAAAAGGAAAAGATAAATGGCGCTACACACTAGAAAACAACATTACTACAAAGGCGATTACAAGTGAACTAAGGAAACACAAAAACTAGAACGTCATTCAAACATAATATCTTTTTACCGCATCAAATTTGATTAGTTTGGTCCACTCTTGACCATCCATCTCAGGTAGGATTAAGGCTCCTCCCGGTTGGGTTTCTATTGATTTTCACCTTCCTCTATATGTACTACTAACTACTCCTCATCACTTTTTTTTGTTCATCATTGTTTCCTTCACTTTGTTCGTCTAACTCTTAACATGACATTGATAGGTTTTAAATTATTGCTACCAAAATAAACCATGCTAGCTAATCATATTTGAAAAGTAACTTCTTAAATAAATAAAAACTATGGCTCATAACCCACACAAATGTCGGCTCATCCCTTTTTGAAAGTTGTAAAACACAAAATGAAAATTTGAGACATAAAAGGGTAGATCACGGGGCCTCCTCCGGATCATCATCGATTTTAAAAATTATTAGTAATTGCCCTTTCATCTATCACGGTGGGTGACGGGTTATGAGTGGAGTGCAGGTCTAGTTTTGCAAGGCCTCCCCTGGTGCAATCTTCTTCACCCCACCAGACTTTGGGAGATCATCTGGTAAAGAATTGAATCCTTCGAACAGATCTCCTATCCCATCCCTAAGACCCCCATTGTTTGACATCTCATGTACGAGAAATGACTAGTACTCTCCTTTTCACCGGGTGAAGTAGGGATTTTCTGCCAGCTTATTTCAACACGGAGTAGTTTTCTATTATCTGTAAAGTAAAATAACTCAAAGGAAAATGTGTTAGCTTATGTGATAAACAATACAAAATACTTGACAAGAAATAACCACGTAGAGTTGTTTGTGTCATAGCCAAATTCACCCATAGGAGCATAGCGGATAAACTTTCCTTTGATCCAAACAAACACACATAAACACATAAGACAGTTATATCACATAAAACTATTATAATAATGCGTATCCTAACTGGGGTGACCCTTTTGAGCCAAGGGTTTGGGCCTAGCAATTTTTTGAAGAAAAATATATGATTGCTTAAGGTAAATCCATTATCCCCCAAATTTTATAGACACTAAAAGGAAATAAATACCTACAAAAGATAACAAGAGAGGGATAGAATATTTAGGGAAAGGGAAATAACATGAAAAAAAATAAGTTCCCACGTAGGAGAATAGAAAAACTAGCTACTGGATGCTCCTTCGTTTGTCTTTGCCTTCTTATCTTTGTCCATTTCTTATATTGGTGACATCCGTTGACATTCAAACTGTTCCTTAGATGCAACCTCCCAAATCGATCAATTTTTTTCTTAACTTGCTTCAATTCTTCTTACGAAAGTAAGCAAATCAAGCATTTTTTCGATCCCCAAAGGATAATGGATTGAATTAGACAGACATACATTTTCTTCAACACATCAATATGGTTTGTCTATAATTGACTCAAGGTCAATAGATGCAGGGCAAGTTTTCTAATGGGCCCAATACCCCGCTCGGGTATTGGGTTGTCCTAGGCTCATGCCTACAATAGGGTTTTGGTTTCGTTTTATCCTAGGTGTCTAGAGTGAGTTTGAACACTGGTTCTCTAGCGGACAACTTGAGTTTGAAAATATGAACAACCATCAGATGATTCACGTGCTAATAAGCCATTTGTATTTCCAACACATTATTAGAATTGAACAATAGGGGCTGAGACATCCACAAAACCCCAAAACAGTTTAAATAATGAAAGAATATGCCATGAGATGCGATAGTTAAACTTTACAAAATCAAAACATATAAACACATAAACAATTAATCAAAAGACAAAATCAAACATTTGGTTAGAACCTAATTAAAAATCTCCAGCAAAGTCTTCATTTTTGTTTTGCCAGAAATTTTGACTTTTTGAGAGTCGCCACTTAATTTTGAAAAGGACTTAAGAAACCTTTACAAAGTACTTCAAACGATTAAAACCAGGAAAGTCATTTTAAGTTAAGAGAATCTAAATAAGTGGTTCCTACTAACGTTTTAGGAAGGTGTTAGGCACCTAAAATGTCCGTTAACTTGCGGTGTTTGAAAATCGTCTTTGATTAACTTTGAAAAAGGAAAATTTGATTTTTTTGAAAAGAAAGAAATTTTAGAAGTATTTTGATGTTTATGCAAAACTAGTTTTTTAGCGACTTGACTAAGGATTTAACTAGGTTCAAAAAATACATAAGGCAAACAAGCGTAAAGATAAAGGTGGAGAAAGTAAGGGATTCAGGCCATTGTGCCCAAATTCATGAAACCTGTCCAAGTCTAATTGGGCTTTCGATCCATTTCGCCTATCCTAATCTAATTTTCGAGCCTTTTTGGCTCAAAATTCGCTCCACTTGTATTAAGTACAACTTTGGCTTCGAGGCCCAAATGAATGAATAAAGAAATAAATGAATAAATAAATAAATAAATAAAGGAAGACAATAAATATGTAAATAAATGAATAAATAAAGTGACTTTCTAGTTTTTTTTCTGTTTCAAAGATGGGGCTTTAACCCATTCCTCTTCTTTCGACTCCTTGTATCCACGCACTATTTAACTGGCTTTGGGCTTTCTTTTGGCTTGACCCGAAAAGAAGGGCCTTGTTGGCCCATTATGAGTTGCAAGGAAAAATAGCCCGTTTGGACTCCAAGGTGGGTTCATACAAAGAAAAGATAAAGAGAATCAATACTGACTCTAAATTTATAGCCAACATATAGAGTTTAAAATAATTCACAAATTCGGAGAGAAGCATATGCCAAACCAAGAATCTTAAATTAAAAGGAGATGACTTAATATTAGTCTAGAACTGGTACTCCTAACTTACTATTAAACACTTGAACAATTAGCAAACACTTGAACAATTAACGAAAGAACATAAATGAGCTAAAATTTGCTCAACTTTAAGCCATTCTTTCCCGATACACAAACCAACTTTCAATAATTATTCACTGAGGTTCAAAAGCATTTCATAAGGCACGACATTACTTCAACTTTAGTTCTGACACAAAAAAGTTAGCATTAAACTTAATAGAAGTAATCAGTTACTTTAAACAATCAAGCAAAGCCTTTCACTTTCAATGTTAACACATTGTACGATTCTTTAATTTAAGACCATATGATTCAAGAATCAATTATTTTTTTCCTTAATGTCTATCATCAAGCCAATTAATGAACAAATTGAAATAGAGAAAGTACTAAAGTTATCCTCTTAAATTAAATTTAATAAATGTCATAGTGTATAACAGTATATTAATGTGGTAATATTTAGGATATCAAATAGGTTCATGGATGTGAGGGTGTGGTTGTGGAAACCTATGGTAGAAGATAGATATCAACAAATCCAAATAAAAAGAAAAGGGTGATGGAGATGAATAGCATTAGTATATAAACACCATTAGTAATTCTTCTTCTACTAATGTGACAACAACAAAAACAAACATCCCCGACAACTACGACTATTATCAACCAAAGAAAACACTTAAGACTATTCTAAAATTAAGAAGGAAGCGGAGGACAGACAATATCACTAAACTTTAAAATAGTCTATCAAACAATATCAACCTTAATCCAAGGTGCAAATTTTAAGTGAAACAATATGGGATGAATGTATTCAAAATGAACACAAAATCAGATTTTTCAAGCAAAAGGACAGACAATTAGAGACACCGATAATCACAAAAATCCTAAGACCTTCATGATTTCTACAGTTATTTCCAGCAAGAATAAGAGAATTAGATTTCCACTACTACTACTTCAAAAGTGAAAAGAAGCCAAAATAACAAGAAAAGACATTAAGTGTCATGAAGTTTACCTCTTTTGGGGCAGCAAAACAAAATCTCGAGCTAACATTGGACTTCACCACCACCGGAGAATGCCTCCACCTTCAACTTGAAGTTCTAATTTAGTCGACGAACTTTCGAAACAAATAAAATTCTCTACTAAAAAGATTGAATTTCTCAAAGATTTTATTTCTTCTTTTCTCCTCTCTCTCAGTTTTTCCGAACAAGAGAATTTTTTCTCAGAAATGTTCCATCTCATTTTCTTTCTCAGCTTTTTTGAAAACCCCAAAAATTTTCAACTCAAAATTTCGAATCCTAATTTTCAACTTTCCTTCCTCCCCAAAACAATGACCCAAAGGATTATTATATAAAAGACTGAATTAGGGGTATTTTGGAACTTGAAAAAGGAGGATATTTGTGAATTTCCCATTCAAATTTCCCTACAGCTTGGTTTTCATCTACAAACGTACCAATTTTTTTTGAATTTTTTCCCCCTTGAATCTAGAATAGGAAGACAATAGGGAAGAAATTTCATTCCAACCAATGAAAATTTGCCAAAAACATACGAATTTGTACTGGTCATCCTAAGATTCGCGGAATTGAGCCATTGAGAGGACACCTAGACCTATTCTGGAAGACTCTTAAATTTTTTTCATACGGAATCATGTGGTACGCGTGAAGGAGGCTACAAACGAGTTAATTACGGGCTGAGTCTGGTTGGATCGATTGAATTTTGGGATCTCAGGTCGGATCATCATCGATGGTGTTTATTTGATTGTCGATGATGTTTTGCTGAAGTACTATTGTGTTGTTGTGTTGTTGAGGTCATTGTTTTGATGAAGAAGAAAACATTTGATGGGCTGGGTTATGAGGTGTGAAAAATGAGTTGGACCAGCTAATTTGTGTTTTAATTGGATGTGTTGGGTTGAATAAGGTTTGGGCCTGAGGCGATTTTAATTGGGTTAAATTAGGATGAAGGGTTTTGAGAAGTAGGGTTAGGATTTTGGATTACAATTTAGGAAACTAACTTTAAATTCTAGCCAATTTGAATAACAATTGGTAATTTTATCACAATTGTGGCCAATTTGATTTCAGTTAGAGTCAAATTTAATAAACTAACTAAATCAAATCGAAATTCGATACGAATCAACACCTTGTTTAATCTTGAACTTCTTGATTCAATAAAATTAAACTAATATTTATCCAAATAAATTATTTTTTAGAGAAAAGTTATATTTGAATCAAGATTTTATTCATTTGAATTTATTTTCAAGATAAGCCTTGACTAAAATCTAATATTTTGTAAAATAAATTTTTAAGTAATAAAATTATAAAATTTCTTATAATTGAACACGATAATATATAATTGCTACTTAAAATGACCAATTTACCCCAATAAATTGCTTTGAAAATCCTTTATTTGGATAAAATAAATGTTGTAATTTTATTTGAAAATCAAAGAACTCCTAATTAAACTTAGTTATGGAGAGCAAAAATTAGGTGTCAACAGGTACATTTCGTATGTATTGAACAGACCAATTAGAGATATTTTTTTAATAGTAATAAACGAGTTCTCTAGTCCTTTACATGTACTTATAATCTTAATCTTGATATAATTATTGAGATCTATGTGGTTTGATTTATTGTTTTAATCTATTAAAAGGTAAGACTCTTCTACGAGTCAATATATTCTTAATAGGTTGGATGATAATTAATTACTTAGTGAAATATTAATTAGTTTATAGAACCATATCTCTTGAGATAGAATACACCCCTTTATGGTTGATTATAAGTTTTCATGTGAAAACCAGCAGGTCTATTTTATATCCGTCATATGAAATAAGTTGAGCATTATAAATAAAAAAAATTAAGCTAATCAATGAGTTAAATTATTAAGAGAAATTAATTTAATTGATTGGTGTTGGTAAATCTAACATGGAGAGTTAAATAAGATGTAATGGTAGATTCTAAAATTAAATCGAGGAGTGCAATTACAGATTTTTAGTAAAGTAATTTATAATTTATTATGACATGATAATTCGTTCATTATAAAATTACTATCATAATTGAAAGCCTCAATTAATAAATTTGTGGTTCCTACTATGCCTGATTAACTAATCAAAATTTGAAAAAGAAAAGGAGTTATAGAAGAGGTAATATTATTTCATTTATTGGTCTTCTATAAAAGGAATAAAAGGAGAAAAAGTTTAAAATAAATTTTGGCATTATGACAACTTTAAAGGGCCAAAAAAGTTTTTGGCATTAAGAGGGAATTAAGGAAAAAACGTTTTTGGCATTACAACTATAATAAAGGGCCAAAAATGGTTTACCTTTTCCCCTTCCCTTTCAGTTGAATTGGGAATAAATAAAGGTTGGGTTTTTAAGAAAAGTGAGGCTTATTCCATAATACTAATCCTTTTTCAATCAAAAATCAACTTGCCCGACCAAATTTGATTACTAATGTTTGTGAGGAAACAATAGAATGTTGTAGACCTAGAGGCCAAGGGAAAAAATGAACTTTGTGGAAGCTTCAAGAGATAAGTTTTCTGATTTTTGTTTGCTAATTTATGTTATCTAGATTCTATATCAGTTCTCGATTCTGGTAAATTATTGCTTGCGTTGTGCATGTTCTAACAATTAATATCACTAGTTTTCTTACATATGCTAGATAATGTAAAAGAATTACATTATTGCATACGCATTTTTTGATAATCATTGTATAAATCATGTTTTTGATGGCTATTTATCATGTTTTTGATGATATTAATGATTTCTAGTTTAACGTGTTTTTGTTTTTGATGATATTAAATTTGTTTGTGTTTTATTAATGATATTAAAACACAAACAAATTTAACGTGCTTTGCTTAGTTTTGTAAAAATCATTTTTATATATTAAGGATAAAACTATGATGAGTTTCAACAAAGTCCAACCATAGTCGTTACTCACATGCTCTAATGAACACTGTCGTGGTAGAGTCAAACTACCTTGGTAATTTGTTTCACCCTCATAAGTTGTTTTTCCAACAAATACCTAAATTATGCCTAAAATGTTAGTTGAATTCAGGAAAAAATTATAAAGTTTTTGTCCTTGGCCCAACTACCTTCCTCACCTATATGGATTGACAAGCAACGTAGTGGTAAGTCCAAGCAATGCAGGCAGTCCTGTTGACCCTGGCAGCAGTCCATCCGATAATTGTCGATTCATTCAATTTTGAAGTTTTTCAATTTTTTATGAATTACAAATGACCTTAAATTTGGTAGTTTTATCAAAAATAACCCACTAAGAACTACTCACAGTTATGACATAGGCCCTTTTGGCCATTAGAGTCATTTTGATGGGTTTTAAGACATTTTTGTGTTATTCTAAAACATTAGTTACAAAACAGTAGTGATAGGGAACATTCCTTATAATTTTTAGTGGTTAATAACATTAAAAAATATTAGTTTATATGTTGATGTAGGTCGTCTTCTGTAACACCCCATAAATGTATCACTCAAACAACACTCTCTAAAATGACCTTTAGGACCCTCATATAGATGGAAGATCAAGTTTGGACATTGTGGCTTGTGTTGGGGGAGTTTCAAGACCTTAAAACAAGTATGTGTCGCATAATATACCCTTTTCAAAGGCCATGTGTTTCATGACAAACTCACAAGGCCACTGGAAAATGTGTGCAATAGCCATGCATTACCCATTTGGGGCTGTCCAATGGTCATGCGTCGCCCACCTTGGCCTGGGTGATTGTTGTGCGTCATATGGAAAATTCACAGTGGCGTGATTGCTCAATTTTATATTATTTTAGATATAGTGAGGTATTTTTACACCCGTACCCCCAACGTTCCTAATCATTAAATAACCTAGGGTTTGAACTTTTAAGCTTCAAAAGGTCAATTTTCTCCATGTTTTCGTCATTGTTAAGGTATGTGAGAATATCATAAACTCCATGGGTATAAATTTATCATTTAAACAAGCTTTTAAGGTATATAATTTTCGTACTTGAGGTGGGTTTTAAAACGGTTGAAGAGCATGCATTGTAAACCCATTTTATGATGAAATCTTGTACAAACTATGAGTTGTTTCCCTAAACATGATTTTTTTTCATGTGTACATATATTAATTTAAGAAGTTATATGAGAGCATGATTCGTGTAATTTCTTCTCTTGTTATGAAACCCATTGTCTTAACAATGTTGTGTATTCTTTATATGGATGGTTATAAGTTTGAGTTTAAAGATTTTTCCAATGTTATGGATTGTAATTGTCTTATGAACGAATGGAGAGGGTTTTTTCCTTGTCTTATAAATTCTCATATTTCCTAATAAAGAATTAGCATGTGATTGATGAAAGAGATGACCACCATATGATAAAGTATTGAAAAGAGAGTAGTTTGCATACGTTTTTATGTGTTTTAAACACAAGAACTCTCTTATGTAATGTTTAAATCTTTTGGGTGGTGACTAATAGCCTTTTGAATAAAAGGGCTATGGATATGATATGAACGACTTGCAAGTCTGGATATGACAATACCCTGTGATATATATCCTTAACATAATAAGCACTAAATGATTTTGAGTATAAAGCATGATTTTTAAAGGACTAAAATTGAGTTTAAAGAGAGTTAGATGGTTACCCAAAAAAGAAACGAGTTCAGATAACGCATTGCCCAAAACCATATTTTGCCTACACAGGTTTTTTCCCCTAAAAGAGGGTATTGCATATTGGCATAGTATGATTCATGTACCCTAATTCTTGCGGTAAACTCAAATTAGGGGTTTGGCCGACGATTTAAGGGTGGAATTCATATAGCCCTTGGATTAGTGCGAATATAGGGTGATCCATCTAGCTCAAAAGTAATCTAAAGAGTCTAGTCAATGTTTTATTTAAAATGATTGAAGCTGTCATACTACGCCCATGTGTTTTCATTTACCTTATGCTAAATTACTTTATGAAGTGCTCTAACTTATGTTGTATAAAATATATGTTATTTTGGATTATTCTACATACCAGTACTTTCGAGTATTGACCCCCTATATTTTAGGATCTAAGGCACAGTCCCACGGTCTCGCAAAATAATAGACTATTTCCTGACATTCAGAGTTAGTGAGCCTCCCTTACTTTAGAAATCAAATTATCCCATGTATTGAATTCCTTTCAGTTTTATGGTCCGACCAGGGTCCTTGTCGCGGTTTAGATAGATTAGTGTTTTTAGTTCATTAGTGACTTATTAGACTTGTTCCAAATGGATTTGGGTCTTTTTTTGGGCTTATGTCCCGAATTGTTAAGTTTGAATAATAGGATTACTATGTTTCCTTTATCTTCTGTACTTTATCTCTCATGACTTATACTTATGATCACATGCTAAGTGATCTCTTGGGTCTTGATGGTTTGGGATGCCTGTCGTGGCTAGGGCCTCGATTCGGGTCATGACAAGCTTGGTATCGGAGCATGGTTCATGGTCTTAGGGTATCTATGAAGTTTTATCGAGTAGAGTCCTTTTTATGGGTGTGTAGTGTGCTACACTTATAAGGAGGAGGCTACTAGGCATTTAGGAATGTTTCTCGTTTCTTCATATTCTAGTTCGTGCTATAGAGTTTGAATGTTCCCTAACTCATGATTTTCTATATTTTAGAGATTGTTCTTGCCTCCCCGAATGAGCAAAGCACCAGTAACAACCCAGGAGTACACACTGGATGCCTTATAGTGCTTACAATCCCATGGGACCACAAGCTAACCCATGAACTGCTACCTGCTGTGAGCACTGAGTAAAACTGATAAAATTGATGTATATATACAGAACTTCAACTGAATGCCATAAGGTTTTAATAACTAAATATAAAACTAAAACAACTGTCTGATGTGCAATAATACCTGACAATGTCTGAAAGCCTCTAACAATTAAAAGAACAGGGTTGATGGGATAGGCCCCAACTAACTCCAAAACTATCCAATGATAAATAAAATGATAAAGTACTATAATAGGCGAATAAAACTCACGTCCTCAATAGATGAGGACTCACCAAGGTAGCTACTACTGTTAACTAGACTGTCTAGGTATAATTAGGATCCGAGTATCTGAACCTATGATATAAGACATCATAGCATAAGAAAAGAGTATGCGGTCAGTATGTTTGAATGTACTGGTATGCTAAATGAGGGTAGGATAATATGCATGGGTACATGTTCGTGAGTACTAACTATCTGAATGCATAGCATGTGGTACTAAATAAGAATGCACAAGATCTATAGAGACTAAAAATTCATGACCATGCATAACATAAGTACTGGAGTAAGTTGTAACCCTAAAATTTGATAGCCAAGTAGCTGATAAATTATATGCTATGATCAAGCAAGACTAAACTAAATTTTGAAATGAGTATGGTAACTAAAACTGTGGGAGTTATCATCTAAACTCTATGCCCAACATAGACTAATTTAGGTTCAACCTATAACCCCAGTTGGAAGGGTGTTAGTACCATGCCACGAGTAATAAAAAAGGTTGTGTGGATCCTCTAAAGTGAGGTACTTAAGGACTAAAGAGTAACCGTATACTGTCAGGATACTCATGAGACATGTGTCAACCCTAAACTGGTAAAAAGACATCTCAAACCTATGATAACTACGTATCTGTAACTCAGGGATTGTTACTAAAGGTCACACCCTAATCTGACAAAAGTGCCCCATCCCTAAGTTTGCTCGGTGTTGAATCTTACTTCCAATTAAAATGACACTGATCACAATACTGGACTAAGCTTGACTAAATTTACACAGACCATGTTAACTGACTGAGTACCACTGCTCATGGTACTATTGGGATCCTTTTACAACTACTGACAACTAAGCAAAATAGCTAAATTTTAGGTATCATAACCCCCAGGACTCGATAACATTGACAATAGAACCATACTATAACTTTAGGATCAAAGCAAATAGTCTTTATTCAAAATTCATTCATCTAGATATTTTTTCAAACACATGGTAGGCATAATATTGTACATGGGAATAGTTAACATGCTAACATATGATGACTTCATCATTTAATTCATAATTTATGGGAATCGACATGATACTTACAACAAGCAACATACATCTTAGTTTATTTCACATGAAATACATAAATTCATAACTTGGAATTCAAATTTCAACACATACATAGACATAATATGCTTTAAATTAACAAAACTCATACTTAAGATTTTTAAAAAGGGATTCTTGAACTCTAAGGGTGGAAGAAACCCAAGTATGAACACCTAGCATACCTTGGTTGACTAATTCATGAGAGTTGTTGGAGAATTCTTGAAGCTTGGACATGAATTGATGATCCTAGGGTTTTGTTCTTAGAGAATTTAAGTGAAAAGTAACCAATTGTGCTATTTGGGGATTTAATCCCATGTTTTAGATCAGCTGGGTAAAGGTAAAATGACCCATTTTCCTTTAGAAATGCAAAACAAAAACTAAAAAAAAATACACGCACTGGACTGGCTAGGGCGTGCCGGGCTTCAGAGTGTCGCTCTGGGTAGGGCATTGTGGGCTCCATCACACCACTCTGGATGAGGCACCTTAGTCTAATTACCATGAGCTTCTATTTTGGAATATTAAACACGCCCTTACACTTGTTTGAAAATTTCAAAACTCACCCGAGATGTACTATTGACTCCCCCAATCATGAATCAACTTAAAATCTAACTATCCGATGTTGAGAAGGTCAAAAATAAACTTATCAAAGTTTGAGGGATTTAAAATGACTAAGTCCTAACACTTAGTGTAAATTTTCTAAGTCTTTGACCGCTTTAACATGCAAAGGTGAGCTAAAACGAGCTAGAATTTTGTGGGGTCTTACAATATCTCCCTCATAGGATTATTCATCCTCGAATGAGACTGACTAAGATGGGAAAAACTAAGATACTGAGGATACATACTGAGTATGCATAACTAAATCCATGAAAACATGAATGAGTCTGAAACATGGTGACTGATTGAACTGATTCATTAATGCATACAATGACATAGAGATGAGCACTTGGCTAGGACTAAAAATGGGAAAGATAAATCTACAAGAAATCGTTACCTTGAGCTGAGTCTGAGATTGTGGAGAAGAGGTAAGGGTACTTGGTACACATGTCTGCTTCTGCTTCCCAAGTGGCTTCCTCAACAGACTGATTCCTCCAAAGAACCTTGACTAAGGGAACTTCCTTGTTCCTTAGTCTGCAAATCTGATGGTCAAGAATTTTGACTGAAATTTCCTCGTAAGATAAACTATCCTGAACATCCATGCTCTGTGAAGGGACTACAACCACTGGGTTACCAATGTACTTCTTAAGCAATGAAACATGAAATACTGGGTGTACTGGCGCTAAGTCTGTGGGCAACTCGAGCTCATAGGCTACCTTTCTGAAGCAGCTGATAATCCTATAGGGGATAACATATCAGGGACTGAGCTTTCCCTTCTTTCCAAACCTCTTAACTCCTTTTATTGGGGAGATCTTAAAATATACCCAATCTCCAATCTTAAACTCAAGATATCTTCTCCTCACATCTGCATAGGATTTCTTTTGGCTTTGGGCTATCTTAAGCCTCTCCCTGATTAACTGAACTTTCTCTAAAGTATTAAATACTAAATCAGGTCCTATAAATGCGGCCTAACTTACCATAAAACAACTAATTGGATAACTATATCTCCTCCCATAAAGAACCTCAAATAGAGTCATCTGAACGCTGGAGTGATAGCTTTTATTATATGTGAACTTTATCAAAGGTAAGTGATCATTCTATCTACCCTTAAAATCAAGGACACACGCTCTCAACATGTCTTCCTCAGTCTGAATGGTCCTATCTGCTTGACCATTTATGTGAGGGTGAAAGATTGTACTGAGGTGAACATGGATACCAAGACCCTTTTGGAAGGCTTTCTAAAAGTAAGAGGTAAATTGAGTACCTCTATCTAAAATGATGGACTACAGAATACCATGCAACCTAACCAACTCTTTAAGGTAGAGCTTAGTATAGTCCTACTGAATAGGAAGTATGGACTGGCAAGAAATAGGTTGATTTATTCATCCTATCTATAAAGAACCAAATTAAATCATGCTGACGATGAGCATGAGGCAAACCCAGCACTAAATCTATGTTCTCTTATTCCCATATCTAAGTGGGGATACTGAAATCCTGCATAGACCCACTAGGCTTTTGATGTTCATTCTTAACATGTTGGTAAGTAGAGCACTTATCTACAAACTCTTCAATGTCTCTCTTCATTCCACTCCACTAATAGATCTCCCGTAAATCGTGGTACATCTTAGTAGCTCCTTGATGAATTGAGTAACGCGCACCATGTGCTTCAGTAAATATTTTCTGTCTCAAGACATCTACACATGACACACATAGCCTACCCTGGCAACGCAACACACCATCTCCCCATTGGGAGAAAATTGATGTGTGAGATAATACTAACATATTTAAGGCTTTCAATTAAGAATAACTACAAAGTCTTAAGAAACTTTTGTCATTTTTGATTATTTTTTGTTTGATTTTGTAGTAGAAGCTAAGATACTAGAGAACCAACAAGGATGAAAGCAAAAAAGGTGAAATCTGAAGTAATTAGAAGAGAAGTATGGCTGACGACACTTCTGATAAGTCGTCAGCCATGTGATAAGTTATCAGCTTCATCATAAAGACTTGGACAGAGAATGGACCTGAGTTGAGAGTTGTGATGACATTTTGTGATAAGTCTTCAAGGCGTTGATAGGTCATCAAAATTGTCGTCAGCCTAAGGTAGAACATGAGAGCTGAGGTAGAGCCTTCACAATATTCATGATAAGTCGCCAAGTATTTGATAGGATGTCACAGTTTCTCGTCATCCTAAAGCAGCAAATCTCAAAAGTAAAGAGGAGTTGAGGATATTTGTGATAAGTTGTCATCCTCCTGATAGGTTGTCATGAATGTCTTCACCTAATTTGAGGGATTATTAAACTCTGTGATTTTGTTTCCTTATTTAGGCTAAACTATTTAAAGTCTTGTTTAGGGTTTTCTTGGGAGGATGGAACTTGAGTTTTGGAGACACATATTTTGTTATTTTCTCTCTCTAGTTTCTTGGCTTGAAAAAACAATTACTCTGAAGAGATTTTATCAATATTTTAGGTTTTCTATTGTGATCCAATCCGAGAATCACTAGTTAGTGTTCATCTTGTGGTAAATTTATCTTTCAAATCATGAATCCAATTAGTTGTTTCGATCATTACGTAATGAGTGGTTAAACCCCTTTAACCTAAATTATAGGATCTAGGTTTAAATCTTGATAAGGTGCTAAGTGTTCGAGATTCAAAAGGTAACAGGAGTCCTTGATAATTCTAAGGTTTTAATTACCGTCTATTGGTTGCAAATGATAGATAACACCTGTTTGATTTGCTTGAGAAAGAAATCAAATATAGTGGGAAGTGAATTATCAATAGGGACTTGGAAACACTAAACTTCCATTTAATAATCAACGCTGTAACAAGGTTGATTAACCTGAGGTAAAGTCTGGTTAATAAATATAAATTCCCTAAGTTTGAGAGGATTAGGTAATTAAATTCTTAAGTAGGTCAAGAGACATTTAGCCATAACTTCGATAAAGATAACCTGTTGTCCTACCTACTATGAGAATCTTGAACTACTATTAGCATGTGTCAAGTACCAAAACCCCTAGTGAACATAATTCTGGTTTTTCCATAAACTCTTAATTACAAACACTGAAGCTAAAGTGACCAATAATTATTTGCTTTTCTCCGAAACCCCCAATTTTATCTTTTTGTGCCAGTTGTTTGAATTCAACTTGCAGTTATAGTCCCAAATTAGTTTAATTACCACTCACATTATTCCCTGTGGATTCGAACCCGACTCCAAAGTTGGGTAAATATGTTGACGATGACCGCCTTATACTAAATTGTTGTGTAAGTTGAGCATTATCAAAAATGGTGCCATTATCAGGGAACAAGTTAGCGTATTGAGTTGGTTTGGAATTTTAGCCTACTTGCTTGAATTCAAACTTGTAAATATTTGTTTTTAGTTTACTTTTATTTCTTGTGTTAGGTAGATTTTATTTTAGTTTACTTACTACTATGACATCATGGAATGAACATGATCTTGGTGGTTGGAAATCTTATCTTGATGATCCATGTCCATATTATGATGGACCTCACTTTTGGAAAGACTTTAGATATGCTCCCCGGAGAGATATGTGTGCACCATCTCTATCCTAGCGAGAGTATGATTGTTCTGTATGTGGTGGTCAAGATGGACATTGGAGTGATTGCCCAAATTCCCCCACCCCCCATTGTGCTAACCCAAATTCTAGTTCTTTTTATGATTTTGATAGGTCTTTTGGTCAAGAAAAGGAAGAACGAAGCACCAGAAAGAGTGATATCAAAGCTATGCTTCAACTAATGTTGGATCGTATGGACACAACAAATGATATCATATATGATATACGTCAAGACATTGGGGCATTTAACAAGGAAACAGAAAGGATAGAGGAGATGGATATCAAGGTCAATCATTCAAAGCACTCTTCTACATTATGTTGAGATGATATCTTGTCTGTAGAATTATTTAGACTAATCAAAGAGTGTAAATATAAGGATCAAGAATCCTATACTGACGATGAGCTTGATATTGATCAACCCTTGGAGATTTCCCAACCAACCAAACCAACCATGAGGGATGATTCTAAGATTGGGGAAATGGTGCTAGAGGCAAAAGAAAAAATCAAGCAGAATCTTTGTGAAGACTCTAGTCCATTTCGGGGTAAAGATACTAATAGGGATGCTACTCTGGAAGTAAGATTTAGTCCTCATTCAAATCACTTTTCAACATTATGCCTAGTGAATGTGATAAAAGTCGAATCACCCAAGAAAATGATGAATTTTGAAAATGAGGAGGAAAATTCTTATATTTTGGAGTTTATCTTTCCAAAAGGGTATACCACAACCCCAATCATAAAATACAAGAAGCCTAAATATCGATGTCCATTTAGTGGATTTTTAAGATCCGCACTGCTTCCCAATGAGCCCACAAAAAATTTTGATGCAAAATTGGGCAAGCGGTTCAAGTCTTAGAAGTGGCGTGATAGAACATTCCTTATCATGCCCTCATGTTTTCCCAACAGACCTAAAAGAATTAAAGATCAAAATATGGGCCAACAATTTAAATCGTCTAAGTGGAGGGATAAAAGATAACTAAATGATGTCGTGTCGTGACACTAAATTAGGCACTTCTTGGGAGGCAACCCAAGGTATTTTGTTGTTTGTATTCGTATTATGTGATTGACATCAAATCTTCATATTCATGGTGCCACAGGTATGTTTCTGACTCTCTTGTTTTGTTTTTGATGCATTGGGGATGTTGTATGATTTTACGTTGAGGGTGGGGCTACTTATGGGTGTTGATGTCCTCTTAGGGTTTTTGTTGCCGTGACTTTTTTCCCCAGAGTCTTGTTCCTAGTAGAGCCGGCATGTTTAGGTGTATTGTGATTTGTTATAATATTTTGTAGTTTACTAGGAGAAATACAAGTACTTGAGGCAATTAACACAGTTTTGTTATTTTGTGAATACCTCTCAAGTGGTCTAATTCTTTAATTGTGTGATTTGCATTTAAATGTAACCACTATGCATCTTTGTATGGCATTAGTTATAGTAATACAATAATCATTGCTAAACAGCTGCACAAACTGAATGAGTAGTAGATTGTGATATACCTGTGTGCCAAGTATGTGTAAGATATTACTTAGCTCCCTCTATATGCTGAAGCCAAAACTTACCCGGTTAGTCTTACCTAGGTTGAAGGATAGGGGTTAGGAAAGGATCATAGGCCATTTTGATATGAGCTTACTTTAGCCTAAATGACCTTTCCTATGTGCATAATATCCCTTGATCCCTATTTTGAGCATGATTAGCCTATTTCTTTTTTCGACACCTGTCACCTTTCCATTTAGATTACAATGAACCTATTTTGGCTTTGATCCTCCTTGGACACTGTGCACCTTGACTTAGGCAAATGGCCTAAGTTGAGGGTGGCTATCATAGAGGTGTATAATATAGAATGAGTATAAATAAAGGTAGCATAAAAGAAAAGAAAAAAAAAACTGGGTGCGGAGAAAAAGAGTAAGAAAAAGAAAAATTGTGAAAAAGAATAAATAATTGTGGAAAAGACCAAACCCAGCCTAAATAAGTGTGATCAATAAAAGAGAAAAGTGGAAAAGGCTAATAAGTGAAACCCCAAAAAGCTAGTGTAGTATCAAGGAGGCTTAGTCACTTTAAATACCATCGAGTATCATACTAGCCCCTGACCTATATCACAAGCCTAAGAGAAAACCTATAGTGATCCTAGCTGACCTATCTGAAGATCTGGGTAATGAAAATAAAGGCAAGCCTATGGTACTTGGAATACATTGGTTGGAACGTCATTCTGAGAGTGAGTGTTTGGATTGTCCCCATGGTTACGTATAGGATTACTAATATAAGATGAGAGGGATTTCCTTGCTGTGATGGCACACCAGATATGTTTCTATTTGCTAACTTATTTAGAGAGTGTAATACTGGTCTATGCATGGTTGTTATAGTTGAATTAATGTCATATCTTGATTCCTGTGTGTTGCATTGGTGTTCTTAAAAAATATACACATTTGTTCTTGAATTGATTGACCTTGGAGATGGTGAAAGTGTTTTGAGATGATATGGATGATTGACTACCAAATGTACTTTGTATTCTCTTAGTTGTGTTGAATTTCTTAAGGACAAGTAATTGTTTTAAGTTGAGGATGTTGATGTGTAAGCTAATGCTAATACATTTGAGGCTTTCAACTAAGAATAATTGAAAAGTCTTAAGCAAATTTTGTCATTTTTGATTGTTTTATGTTTGATTTTGCAGTAGAAGCTAAAATGCTAGAGAACCAAGGATGGAAGCATAAGAAGGGAAATCTAAAGTAATTAGAAGAGAATTTTGGCTGATGACATTTCTGATAAGTCGTCAGCCCTGTGATAAGTTATCAGCTTCATCGTCAGCCTTGGAAAGAGAATGGACCTGAGTTAAGAGCTATGATAACATTTTGTGATAAGCCGTTAAGGAGCTGATAGGTCATCAAAATTGCCATCAACCTAAGGCAGAACAAGAGAGCTGAGGTAAAGACATGACGACATTCGTGATAAATCGTCAAGGAGTTGATAGGACGTCACAGTTTGTCATCAGCCTAAAGCAGCAAGTAGAGATGACGACATTTTTTATAAGTCCTTAGCCTCCTGATAGGTTATCATGAATGTCGTCACCTAATTTGAGGGATTATTAAACTCTGTGATTTTGTTTCCTTATTTGATGGCCTGTTTAATGTCTTGTTTAGGGTTTTCTCAGGAGGACAGAACTTGAGTTTTGGAGACACATATTTTGTTATTTTCTCTCTCTAGTTTCTTGCCTTGAAAAAACAATTACTCTGAAGAGATTTTATCAATATTTTGGGTTTTCTATTGTGATCCAATCCGAGAATCACTAGTTACTGTTCATCTTATGGTAAGTTTATCTTTCAAATCATGAATCCAACTTGTTGTTTCGATCATTACTTCATGAGTAGCTAAACACTTTTAACTTGAATTATGGGATCTAGGGTTATGTCTTGATAAGGTGCTAAGTGTTCGAGATTCGAAAGGTAATAGGACTCCTTGATAATTCTGAGGTTTTAATTATTGTCTATATGTTTCAAATGATAGATAACACCTGCTTTAATTTGTTTGCAAAAGAAATCAAATACAGTGGGAAGTGAATTATCAACAGGGACTTAGAAACACTAAACTTCCGTTTAATAATCAACGTTGTAACAAGGTTGATTAAACTGAGGTGAAGTCTCGTTAATAAATATAAATTCCCTAAGTCCGAGAGAATAAGGTAATTAAATGCTTAAGTAGGTCAAGATACATTTAGGCATAACTTCGTTAAAGATAACCTATTGTCCTACCTACTATGAGAATCTTAAACCACTATTAGCATGTGTCAAGTACCAAAACCCCTAGTGAACATAATTCTGGTTTTTCCATAAACTCTTAATTACAAACAGTTAAGCTAAAGTGACCAATAATTATTTTCTAATCTCCAAAACGCCATTTTATCTTTTCGTGCCAGTTGATTAATTCAACTTGTAGCTATAGTCTCAAATTAGTTTAATCGCCACTCACATTATTCCCTGTGGATTCGACCCCGACTCCAAAGTTGGGTAAATATATTGACGATGGCCGCCTTGCACTAAATTGACGTGTAATTTGAATGTTATCAAAAACCTCTACTTTCTTCTCTTTGATAAACTCCTTTATTTTAACCAAACTAGAATCCATGTCCTATTTTTCTTTCACTTCAACTACTAAAGATGATTCTGAACTATTTTGTACCCACATACTACCCTCAGCTGAATTGACCAAACGGACACCTATACTGGCAAGCTAATGGATTTCTAGAACTATTTTCTTCTTTTCATCCTCAATGTGATTCACACTACCCATGGAAAATCTACTAAGGGCATCTGCCACTACATTGGCCTTGCCTGGATAATACAGAACACTCATGTCGTAGTCTTCCAACAACTCTAACCACCTCCTCTGGAACAAGTTCAAATATTTGTGCAAGAATACATATTGAGGACTCTTGTGGTCTGGGAAAACATCGACATGCACCCCGTACAGATAATGCCTCTAAATTTTCAAAGCAAATACAACTACTGCTAACTCAAGATCATGGGTAGGATAATTTCTTTAATAGGGCTTAAACTTTCTAGAGGAATAAGCTATTACCTTACCTCTTTGCATCAAAACACTACCCAAACCAACTCTAGAAGTTTTACAATAAACAACAACCTATCTGAACCATCTAGCACGGCTAAAACTGAGGCTGAAATGAGTCGAGTCTTTAACTCCTAAAAATAATTCTCACAAGAATATGACCATTGAAACTTGACTTTGTTTTGAGTCAATTTGGACATGGGGGATACAATAGATAAAATTTCTTTAACAAACCATCTGTAATATCAAGCTAAACCTAAGAAACTCCTAATATCTGATGGAGAGATAGGTCTAGGCCAGTTTCTTACTGCTTTGGTCTTTTGAGGATCAACTCTAATACCATCACTGTAAATAATATAACCAATAAAAGCTACTAACTTTAGCCAAAATTCATACTTGCTAAATTTGGCAAACAACTGATGGGATCTAAGAGTTTGTAACACTATTTTGAGGTGGCTTGCATGATCATTTTTGGTACGGGAATAAAGAAGAATATCTTAGATAAAGACTATGACGAGCATGTTCAAGTACTGTTTAAACACTTTGTTCATCAAGTCTATAAAGGTTGTTGGGGAGTTTGTGAGACCAAAGGACATGACTAGAAACTTAAAGTGACCATACCGGGTTCGAAAAAATACTTTTAGAATGTCACATTCTCTTACTCTGAGCTGGTGATAGCCTGATCTGAGGTCTATCTTAGAAAAGTAACTGGCACCCTGAAGTTGGTCGAACAGGTCATCGATTCTAGGAAGTGGGTATTTATTTTTTATTGTGACTTTGTTCAACAGACGATAATCAATGCACATCCTAAGAGAACCATCTTTCTTACGCATGAATAAGACTGGTGCACCCTACAGGGAAACACTAGGCCTGATGAATCCCTTATATAGGAGGTATTTCAACTATTCTTTCAACTTCTTGAGTTAGGCTGGAGCCATTCTATATGGCAGAATATAAATAGGTTGAGTATCCAGAAGGAGATCTATTTCGAAGTCAGTTTCCTTTTTGAGAGGAATTTTGGGAAGATGTTTAGGGAACACATTTGAAAATTCCTTTGCTACTAGAACCGACTCAAGATTGGGAGTTTTGGAACTGGAGTCTTGGACTCACACAAGATGCTAGACATATCCCTTGGATATCATTTTTCTCGCTCTAAGGTATGAAACAATTTGACCTCTGTGTATTGTGGTACTACCCCTCCACTCAAGGATTGGTTCATTCGAAAACTAAAAATGAACAAGTATGTTTATTTAATCAACTAAAGCATAGCATGAATGGAGCCAATCCATACCAAGAATGACAACAAAATTGGTCATCTCTAACTATACAAGATCATCTGAAGTGACTTTTTGGGATATTGTAACCGAACAATTCCTGTATACCTACCTATCTATAACAGAGACACCCACTGTGGTAGACACTGAGAAAGGCTCTGTTAAGGTTTCGAGATTGATTCCGAAATTGACCATTATATAAAGGGTTACAAAAGAAAGAGAAGCTCTAGGGTCAAGCAAAGAATAAATATGTAAATGAAAGACCTATATCATACTAGTAACCATATCAAGAGAAGTTTCATGATCCTTTCAGGACTGAAGAGCATAAAGCCTATTTAGGCATTGCCCACTAGTGGCTCTCGAAGTGGCACCCTACTGAGATGGGCGACTGAACTGAGCTGGGGTACTATTGTGTTGACTTTCTAGACCTACCTATGGACATTCTTTGAATCTATGACCTGGATGACCATACCCAAAACATACGTCCCTTCCATCCCTGCAAACAACTTGATGGTTCCTACCACACTTCTAGCAAACAAGGTTTGTTCAAGCACTATTCACACTAACCTAAGACTTAGAGCCTATAGCTCTATCCTTGTTGTCATTCCTAAATTTGGGCGTAGGTGAACTAGATGAAGATGGAGCAGGGATAGAAGATTTTGAGTAGAACTATGATAGTTTCCACCTTCTGACTTTGACTGAGTGAAATTAAAGATACCTGTTCTATCTCTCTTATTTTCCCTCTCTCTCTGTCTAACCTTTTCCTTCTGTATCTATTGTACATGGTCTATCAACCTCACTAAATTCATCTATTTGATCAACATAAAAGTCCTACACTCCTTGACCATGCTATTAGATACCCCAAACACAAACTTGCTCATTCAGGACCTGATATCAGATACTACAAGAGGAGCATACCTATCTAGCTGAGTAAACTTGAGGGAATACTCTTTCACACTCATGCTACCCTATTTCAGATTAACGAATTCTAACACCTTAGCCTTTCTCATCTCCAATAGAAAGAATCTATCTAAGAAAGCAGTAGCAAACTTCTCCCATTCTATAGGTCCAGCCTCTGCGCCACTATCCCCTTTTCACTGCTTAAACCATTTATGAGCTATATCTTGTAGCTGGTAAGTAGTCAATTCAGTACTCTCACTAGAAGTCACCCTCATAATATTTGTTACCTTCTGCACCATGTCTAAGAATTCATATGGATCCTCTTCGGACTTGGATCCCAAAAATGAAGGAGGGTTTATTTGGTTAGTCCCAAATCCTATCTGCAGCAGTATTTACCACTGGATTGACCTGAGCAAAAATTGGTCAGAAATTTTGAGCTGCTATAGAATAAGCTAGAGTGGTGAATGCAGCTCTGAACTCTGCATGACATACAGGCTCATTCAGGGGATCTTTCTGAACTGGCGGAGGTGCTAGCTAATATCCAGTTCATTTTTTGTTAGTTTTCCTAAGAGGCATATTCTGTAAATAGAAGGAAAATTTGAATTATATAGAGAGTTTAACTTGAGCTCCTTCTCATTTGCACAGTATAAACACTGAAAGAAGGGAAAATTTTCCTAAATGTCTCGTAGCATCTTGCCCATAAGTGTGGCATGCTACACACCTATGCACATGACTCTACTCAACGTGGCTTTCAGACTTACTAGGATACTTTAAAACCTTAGGTTCTAATATCAAATTTGTAACAACCCAGGAGTACACCCTGGACACCATATGATGCTTACTATTCCATGGGACTACAAGCTAACCCATGAACTAGTACCTACTGTGAGCACTGAGTAAAACTGATAAAATCAATGTATATATACAGAACTTCAACTGAATGACATAAGGTTTTAATAACTGAACATAAAACTGAAAAAACAGTCTGATGTACAATAATAACTAACAATGTCTGAAAGCCTCTAACAACTGAAATAAAATAGTTGATGGGACAGGCCCTAACAAACTCCAAAACTATCTGATGATAAAGAAAATAATAAAGTACTTTAATAGCTAATAAAACTCATGTCCTTGATAGATGAGGACTCACCATGGTAGTTGCTACTACTAACTAAACTGCCTAGGTACAATCGAGAATCCAAGCATCTGAACCTATGATATGAGACATCATAGGCAAGAAAAGAGTAAATGGTCAGTATGTTTAAATGTACTGGTATACTAAATGAGGGTAGGCTGATATGCATGGGTTTATGTTTATGAGTATTAACTATCTGAATGCATAGCATGTGGTATTGAATAAGAATGCATGAGATTTGTAGACACTGAAAATGCATAATCACGCATAACACAAGTACTGGAGTAATATATAATTTGTAACACTAAAATTTGATAGCGAAGTAGCTGATAAACTATATGCTATGGTCAAGCAAGACCGGACTAAATTCTGAACTGAGTATGGAAACTAAAACTATGGGATTTTTAATCTAATCGACATGCCCCAACATAGACTGATTGGGTTTAACCTATAACCCCAATTGGAAGGGTGTTAGCCCCGTGCCACAAGTACTAACAATGGTTGTGTGGATCCACTAAAGTGAGGTCCTGAAGGACTAAGAAGTAACCCTATACTGGGAGGAAACTAATGAGATATGTGTCAACCCTAAGCTAGCAGGAAGACATCTCAAACCTACGCTGGCTATGTAGTTTTGTAACTCAGGGATTGCTACTAAAGGTCACACCCTAGTATGATAGAAATTCCCCTATCCCTAAGTTTTCTTGCTGCTAAATCATACTCCCAAATGAATTGACACTGATCACAATACTGGACTAAGTTTGACTGAATTCACACGGACTATGTTAACAGACTGAGTACTACTGCTCATAGTACGATTGGTATCCTTCTACAGCTACTAAAAACTAAGTAAAACAACAATATTTCGGGTATCATAACTTTAATAACTTGTTAACATTGACAATAGAACCATATTACAACTTTAGGATCTAAACAAGTAGTCTTTATTCAAAATTCACTCATTTAGACATTTTGTCAAACACATGATAGGCATATTATTGTACATGGGAATGGTTAACATGCTAACATATCATGACTTCATCATTTAATTCACAATTTAGGGGATTCAACATTACACTTACAACAACCAACATACATCTTAATTTATTTTACATGAAATACATATATTTATCACTTGGCATATAAAGATCAACACATACATAGACATAATATGCTTTAAATTAACAAAACTCATACTTCAGATTTTTAAAAAGGGATTCTTCATCTCCAAGGGTGGAAGAAACCCAAGGATGAACACCTAGAATACCTTGGTTGATGAATTCGTGAGAGTTGTTGGCAAATTCTTGAAGCTTGAACTTGAATTGATGATCTTATGGTTTTATTCTTGAGTTAATTTGAGTGAAAAGTGAGTAATTATGCTATTGGGGGATTTAATCTCATGTTTTAGATCAGTTGGATGAAGGGAAAATGACTCATTTGACCTTAAAAATACAAAACAAAAATTGAAAAAAAATACACAGACAGGACTGGTAGGGCGCTACAGGCTTTGGAGCACCATTCTGGGCAGGGCACCATGGGATCCATCACACCGTGGGATAATCTCCCTGAGCTGTTATTTTTGAATTGAAAACATGCCCCTGTGCTTGTCTAAAAATTCCAAAATTCACCTGAGAAGTACTATTGAATCTCCCAATCATAAATCAACTTAAAAACTAACTATCCGATGTTGGGAAAGTCAAAAATAACTTCATCAAAGTTTGAGCGATTTAAAATGACTAAGTCCTGACATTTAGTGAAAAGTTTTCAAGTCTTTGACCCATTTAACATGCAAAGGTGAGCTGAAATGAGCTAGAATTTTGTAGAGTGTTACAATACCCATGTTGATTATGTCCTCCCTACTCATGGGATGTGGACCAATTATAGAGCTCGTATCCCAGAATTCGCGTCTACTCTAGGAGTTTCTCCAGTCCAAATAGTCCACCTTAGGCTCCTCAATCCAGTGTTGACCGTACCCAATATTCTCAAAGGGAAGTTTCAAATAATAAGTTCTATCAGTCTATCCATATGGTTTCTCATCTTATAGCTTCTCAGTCTTTTCATTCTAGAGATGTGAGTTCTGTGCCTGATTAATCTGAAATCACTCGAGTTGGCCAGTTCATGAGGAATTTGTTAATCTAAAGCATGGGAAAATAAGCATCAAGGAATACGTATTAAAATTCACCAAGCTTTCCTGTTATGCTCCAAATTTAGTGGTCGACATAAGGGCTCATATGAGGAAATTCATATATGGTCTCTCCAATGATTTGTTGTTAGAATATAAGGGGGCAATGCTAAGCAAGGACATCAATATGTCTAGGTTATTCATGCATATATAGTAGGTAGAAAATGAGAAGAAGAGTTAGGAAGAGGTAAGGGAAAAAGAAAGATAAGCTAAGAGAGCTAGGTTTGCAGATCAGAGTATCAGACAACACCAAGGTGGTAATTGGGATAAGAGATGGTCTAAGAAGAAATTTTAGAGCAATTCTCAGTCTTCAGCCAGTGCCTCAATGCCATGACCTTCATCTAAATAGCAGTTATATAACTTCCATTCTAACAACAAGTCAAAAATTCAAGACACTCAATCTTAGAAAAGTGTGGCTCGGTCGCACAGATGATACCCCTATTGTGGCACCTGTGCAAAGGATTATCTGGGAAGATGCTATTTAGGAAGTAACTTATTCTACCAATATGGCCAGGCAGGCCATATTCAGAGATACTGTCCTTCGACTAAAGTAAATATCAGGGGCGCTAAGTCCCAAGCTGCATCCACAACTCTACCACTTAAAGGTATTACTTCAGCTGCTGGAAATGGTCATAATTGATTGTATTCTATGTTTACTCATCAGAACTTAGAGGCTTCACCATATGTAGTTACTGGTATATTATAGATCTTTTATCATGATGTCTATGTGTTGCTTGATCTGGGGTCTACTTTGTCTTATGTGACGCCTTACGTGTTAGTTTTTGGTTTTGATTCCAAAAATATTCTTGAACCTTTTTTTGTCTCCACCCCAGTTAGAAACTCTATTATGGCTAAGAGAGTTTATAAAAATTATGTGTTGTATATTTTTCATCTTGATATAATGGATAATCTTGTAGAACTGGACATGATTGATTTTGATGCTATTCTAGAAATGAATTGGCTTTATTCATGTTATTCTACCTTGGATTATAAAACTATAAAGGTCACTTTCTCTTTTCTAAATGAGCCAGTTGTAGAGTTGTAAGGTCATTCTATTGTACCTAGAGGGAAGTTTATCTCTTATCTTAGGTAAGCTCATATCTAAGGGTTGTTGGTATCATCTTGTATGGATCAAAGATTCTAGCAATGAAATTCCTTCCCTCTAGTCTGTTCTTATAGTTAATGAATTCCCAAAAGTGTTTCCTGATAACCTACCTGGTATACCACTATATAGGGAGGTAGATTTTAGCATTCACCTATTGCTAGAAACCCAGCCTATTTCCATTTCGCCATATAAAATGGCTTCTGCAAAATTGAAAGAGTTAAAAGAACAGTTAAAGGACCTTCTTGAAAATGGCTTTATCTATCCTAGTGTCTCTCCCTAGGTACTCCATTACTTTTTATACGTAATAAAGATGGCTCCCTCCATATATCCATAGACTACCGTCAGTAGAACAAGGTCACAGTTAAGAACAAGTACCCTCTTCCTAGAATTGATGATCTTTTTGACCAACTTCAGGGTGCCAAATATTTCTCTAAGATAGACTGTAATACCCTAAACTTTTCTTAGTTCAGTTAAGCTTATAGTGCAAGCTTAAAGGTCTTAGAACCTGAAAATCTTAGCTAAGTGTTGAAGACTTATTCTTATTTTTGGCTTCATAAATTCAAGAATTTTTAAGTTGACCTTCCGGGCTCCAAGATAATAGTTTCAGGCGAGGTTCGGACCATGTTTGGATTTCAATTCTAGTAGCTCAATGTAATCTCACTGCGTCGCACTAGGGACAACAATGAGACACTTATCACATTGTGGTGAAGGTGTATTTGTCATGTTCTTGATCCATAAATTGAATGCATGTGTCATAACCTTTATCCTAGTGTGTGAAGTGCTTATTAGGTGAAGTGTTCATAGAAATCACTTAGAGGCAAGTTGAGATAAGAATCTTAGATTTAGAGGCAAGTTGAGATAAGAATCTTAGATTCGTCCAAAGTTTGATATTTAATTCTAAAAGAGTCAACTTTGAAAGTATATAAGTTTTGACGTATATAGAATTTTTCTGCTCAAGGCCCACCAAATTGTAGAAAATTGAGTTATCTTTCTAGCAGTAACAATTTTTCATTAATCTGATACTAGAGTGAAAAGTTATGGCATTTTTTGTGTGAGACAGTAAGCCACCAGGATTACACCACATCGCGGTGAGCCTTCAAAATGCAATCCGGGTTATGAATTTTTAGTTTAAATGACGGAGGGGAAATAGGGTCTTTTCCCACCTCAACCCAGGTCATAAAAACACGATCTAAGGCATCAATTGGAGAATTATTTTCCCTCATTCACCAATTTTTCTCTCAAATAACAAACCCTAATCATCCCTCCCAAAGATCATCCATTCCATCATCTTCTCTTCAAGAAAGATCAAGATTTTAAGTTCCTTAATCCAATAGTCTCAAGAATTCTTCCAATATCATCTCCATTACTTTTAAGGTCAAGATTTCATCCATCAAATCAAGTTTATTAAGGTATGTGGGGTCCAAAACTAGTTTTATAGTTCAACTTACATAAATTACAATTAAGGTTTATACCCAACCTATCTTGTTTTGAGTTTTTGGATTTATAAACTGATTTTAAGTATTAAAGTGATGCTTGTTCTCATCTATTTATGCTTCGATTTAAATATTTTCAATTGATATTGAATCATGATAATTTGTTTCAAGTAATATGAAAGGAAGCATGAGATTTAATGGCTTTAAGTGCATTAAGATTACATATGCTCATATTTTGATCCATAAGATTCATATTGTGATTTTGATTTCATTATCTTGACTAAAATTATTAAAGTATTTCAAGAAGATTATTAAACATGAAGTATTATTTTGATTTGCATAAATTTAAAGCATGGGTTTTTAAGCGCTAAGTTTAGGTGTTGATATTTCAAGAAGATTATATTCTTATGTTTCTTTTGATGAGTTATATCAAGATTTTAAGTAAGATTCTTTTGATCCTAAGCTAAGATAAGGAATCCATATTGTTCAACTTGATCATGATTTAAAGAAAGAGAAGTATAATTGGTTTTCATTATAAACCCTTGTGCTATTTTAAAGTGGATTTCCTACAGAATGAGCATATAGATTAAAGTAAGTAGTATTTAGCACCGAGTTGGGTATGTGTTCTAGTTCGCATGCCCCAAAACTATGAGCCAACATAGGTACAGATTTAGATTATTCCTATTTATGTAGATGCAGATATAGATTGTGATCACTTACCTTGGGTTATACTCCTTAGCAAGAGTATGAAACCTCTCGACAATGTGATATTTTTCCTTTAGGGGAACTAGACGTTGGACTCCATGATAGTTCACATGGTTTATGTTGGTTAGAAGAACCTTCCTAATAGAAAATAATAATAGAAAAGCTTTAAAAGAAACTCCCTAAGTCCAAAGATAGAATAATAGAACAACTTTAGAAACTAAGTGTAAAGGCTCACAATTTATTTCAGATATTGTTTTACATAAGACATTAGCTATGAGATTTTATCTTTTAGTTTATTGATATAAATGTGAGTCCTTTTTACACTTAGCCTGCATGATTTGAAAACAAACTTAACTTCAGTCCTACTTATTCCATAAATAAAAAAAAGTAAAAGTACAACTTTTAGAAATAAGTGTGGTGGTTTATAAATATTGTTTTCATGCTTTAATATAGTATGCTTATATTTTGCAGTCTTTATAGTACTCCAGCCAACGTGAGTTATTTATACTTAGCATGCATACTTTACCAGTTATATGGATAGTTAGTTACTATTTTTACTTATGCATTCACCCTTACATGCTCATTACATTCCAAAAATATTGATTCACATATACATCTATGTTCTACATTATTTAATAATATAGGTACCAGTTGTAGCTTGCACATCATAGTCAGACAGTTGCAGATTCCAAGCTGCAGGTGATGAGTCCTCCTATATTGGGGACTTCAGTTAGATGTTATTCATGTATTTTACTTTCTTACTAATATGTATTGATTAATGGTAGTTGTAGTTGCATCCCATGTTTCTATAGTCAGTATTGTAAAGGCTTCATAGATGTTAGTCAAAGTTAGTTATGTAATTTTAGTTCCTCTTTTCAGTGTTATTAGAATGTAAAATTATATCAGTATTGTATTTTCCTCATATTTCATCATGATTATGTTTCCACACATTAAACTCAATTATTTTACAAATATTTAAATTAGTTGCTTAATAGTATGCCAGTTCATGGGTTAGCTTGGAATTACTTGTGGTCCTAAGCACTATGTGACGTCTAGGGGTAGTCTCGAGACATTACAAACTTGCTATCAGAGCATATATTTCAAGTGTCCTAGGTTGTCTTTGAATCAGTGTCTTATAGAGTCTTGCAGAATGGTACAAAGATGTTTGTACTTTTCTTCGAGAGCTACAAGGCATTTAAGAAATGTTTTCTTTCTTCATGCTCTAGATCATGCTGTAAAGTTTCTCTCTCAGAAACTTCTATCTATTCGTATGTTACTCTAAAATACTTCATCTATAACTTATTATTGAGATAATATTATTAGTAAAGTTCCAATTCCTCCCAAGATAATGCTCTCAGATTTGCTATTAGTAACTTTAAAAGTCAACTAAGGGGCTTGAGAGGAGCTATCTAGTATGTTATAAGTCCCTTGAGTTAAAAGTTATGTACTTTTCTAATTAATTTGGTCCATTGAGATAGAGTAAGATATATATCAAGATTCCTTATTAACCCTTCAATATTGTTTGTCCTCATAAGAAGAGATATTATGAACCTAGATTGTTAAATAGAGTTTGTACTCGAGGGATTTACAACTTAGAGTGTTATGATTTATAACTATTTGAACCCTCTTATAGTTGAATTGTGGGTTAGAAATGTAGTGAAAAGAAAGGTGGTGATGGCAATTGATCAAAATTATATAGACGAACTTATGCATGTTATGGAGTTTGTATTAAGGTGATATGTCTTTGTGTGTCAGCTTAGAAGTAATGATTATGGTACGAGTTCCTTTGTTGAAGGTAGGAAAAGAGTTATTAGTCAAGGTGAATTATTGCTTTCTTGAAGTAATAAAGGCGTTATTGATGGTATTTATTGTGTTAGAAAAGTACAGATTGTTGATGAAAGTATTTGGTTGTTGAGTATTGTGAATTTAGGCTTCTCTTGAGGTTGAAATAAGTTTAGTTGAAACTTATAGAGCTATGAAAAAAATTCAGATGTATAGATAGGTTAATGGTAGTGATGTGTAGAAAGAGGATGTGCTAATGGATTGTAATAATATAGACCATAAGATCATGATCAATTATTATTATTATGAGGCTTTAGTGGATTAGTGTTTCTTGATGTCTTATTTTATAGTTTCCAAGTAAGAATAGTGTGTGAGGTTGAGTTGTTAATCATGTCTATCACTATACACTAAGTTTAAATAGTGGATGATCATAAAGGTGGAGATAATGATTGCTTGGTTAGTGATGCTAGTTATATGGAGGTGAACCAGTAGGCTTGAAACAATGCATGCAAAAATTTAAGTTTACTAATTTGCAATTAAATATGATGTTGTAAATATGATTTAGATGTGTACCCAAGGTGATATCGGATTGCATTATTTTTCTAAGGTTATTAAGTATTGTGTGTGGTTAGTAGTACCCTTGAGTTTCTAAGTAGAAGGAGGCTAGTTATATAGTACATGGTGTTATTGATAACTAAGTTAAGGATTATGGATAGATGATATTGAACATTTTGGTATGGTTTTGATTCTCATGGTTTAGGAAAAAATATAATCTTAGAGATGTGATATTTTTAGGTTATGGAGGTAGGATAGTTCATTAAAGGTTTGGGAATATCCATGTTAAGTGTTAGAATCTAAGTTTGAATCTTTGAAGATTGAGCTAATATAAATAAGAGTTGAAGCTCTAGATGGTGTGAACTCCGGGTGTGGTGTTACTCATAAAGATTATAAGTTAGTAAGTGTTCAATTTATTAGATGATGACTATTGGGGCCATAGAAATATAGAGTTGTATCTTAGAAAGAAGTATTAATAATGGGTTTTCCACTTTTAGGTGTAGTCTTTCAGAGTATGTTAATTATTTATGTGTAATGTTATATCCCAGACTCTAGAGTACAATGATTGTAGGCGAGTTAGAGTTTAGTAAAAGGGTTCCACAGACTTAGAATGATGACTTTAATCTGAGGGAGAGATGATAGTCGTGAAAAACAATTGTTGAGATGGGTGATAGTAAATTTTTTCCTTGTTGAGGAAAGATTGTTGCCTTTTTGTTGTATGTTTGTTTTATATGAGGCTATAAGTGAGAAGTACGATCGAGTCTATACTTTCGTTATGCATCATGGTTAGTTGAAATTTTGTGTGTGTTCTTAAGAATAGTGCAAGAAAGTTGTTAATGATAGAGGTTTAGAGATTATGAGGAAGAGTTTTGTATAGGTATTTCCCTAGAAGTTATTATGTGGTTAAAATGATAGGCTTGAATGTTATGTCGGTATATAAGTGGATGGGTGCATTGTGTGCTAAAGATTTCCTAGTAAGAGGTTGAATTTTGTTGTTAAAGTGATAAGAAGAATTATCTTAGAAAGAAGTTGTGAAAATTCTTGGTGTATTGAATTCATGGTTCAAACTAGTGTTATAATGTTATATGTAGTACGTTGTGATTCAAGTTAGGCTTGAACATGGTGAGAGAATTTAGTTCAGATCAGACATTAGTATATAAAGTTATATGTACCTGTGTAAGCATGGTATTCAAGGGGAGAAAGTACAGTTGAAGAGAGTATTTGAGAAGTGTTTCTAAGATTTAAAAATTAACAATTGCATTGTCTAAGGCTTAGTAATTCTAAACTAGTTTATGTTTAATAGACCTATATTCCATTTTACAAAGTTATAGCTATATTGAGAATTCCTTTTTCAGATATCTCACTCAGATCATACCTAAGATTCTTTTTCCTAATGTTATTAGAACTTCTTAGAATGAGTGTTGAAGAAATATTTTAGTTGAGTATTAGCTTTCAGTATAATTCAGTCCATATATCTAGCAATTTAGTTTAGTAATCAGATAGAAAAGTTCCCACGGTTTTTCATCTTTCCTATTCCTGAGGTAATTCATTCATGTTCATGCAAGTTGCAAATTCAATTCAGTTCAAGCATCATGTTTCAAATTCAACTATTTAGTCATGACTCAATTCATAAGTGTTCAGAGCATAACCTCAATTTTCCAACTATTCCAGCCCATATAGTGTAATACCCCTTATACAATCTTAGTCTCATTGTCTTGTAGTTTATGCTTGCATGAGTCATCACTTCACAGCTCTATATGTATGACTGTATCTTGAATATCTCAAGAGAGTTTTAGACTCTCAGCATGAATCAGCTCCTTATAGTAAGTAAATACAAGTAAGCTCAGAAATCAGTTTACTAAAGAAAGTTCCAATGTTTCAGCTCAATTATATCCTTTCTTAGCAGACATCATGTCTACATTATTCCATACTTCTAAGACTTCACGAGTTCCTTCCCATCATTCGAGGATGAATGTTCCCAAGAGGGAGATATTGTAATACCCATAACTTTTCATAGTTCAATTAAGATTATAGTGTATGCTTAAGGGGCTTGGAACCTGAAAATCTTAGCTAAGTGTTGAAGACTTAGTATTATTTATGGCTTCATAATTTCGAGGATTTTTAAGTTGACTTTTTGGGCTACAAGATGATGGTTTTTTGGTTGATTCATGTTTAGGGGTTTAGGTAGAATTTCTCGGGTAAGTTTTGGAATTTTTGGACGAGGTTTGGACCACGTTTGGATTTCAATTCAAGAAGCTCAAAGCAATTTCACCACGTCGCGCCAGCGATAGTAATGAGACTCATAGCATCGCGGTGAAGGTGTATTTGTCATGTTCTTGATCCATAAATTGAATACATGTGTCATGACCTTTATCCTAGTGTGTGAAGTGCTTATTAGGTGATGAATATTCATATAAATCACTTAGATCCAAGTTGAGGTAAGAACCTTAGATTCATCCAAAGTTTGATTTTTGATTCTACAAGGGTCAAATTTGAAAGTGTATAACTTTTGGTGTATGTATAATTTCATAGCTCAAGTCCCACCAAATTGTAGATAATTGAGTTATCTTTCCAACGATAACAATTTTGCCTTAATCCGATACCCGAGTGAAAAGTTATGGCATTTTTCGTGTGAGGAAATAAGCCACCGGGATTACACCACGTCGCGGAGAGCCTTCAAAAGTCATTCCGGGTTACGAATGTTCAGTTTAAATGATGAAGGGGAAATGTGGTCTTTTCCCACCTCAACCTAGGTCATAAAAACAAGATCTAAGGCTTTAATTGGGGCATTATTTGCCCTCATTCTCAAGTTTTTCTCTCAAAGAACAAACCCTAATCATCCCTCCCAAAGATCATCCATTCCATCATCTTCTCTTCAAGAAAGATCAAGATTTTAAGTTCCTTAATCCAATAATCTCAAGAAAGCTTTCAAGATCATCTCCATGGCTTTCAAGGTCAAGCTTTCATCCATCAAATCAAGTCTATTAAGGTATGTGGGGTTATGAAAAATGATACTCTTTCATCCTTGAGCCCAAAACTCATTTTAATGTCGAATTTAAGTAAATTGCAATTAGGGTTCATACCCAACCTATCTTGTTTTGAGTTTATGGATTTATAAAGTGATTTAAGTATTAAAGTGCATGCTTATTCTCATCTATTTATGCTTTTATTTAAAGATTTCAATTGAGATTGAAACATGATATTATGTTGCAAGTTATATGAAAGAAAGCATGAGATTTAAAGGCTTTAAGTGCATTAAGATTATGCATGCTCATGTTTTGATCCATAAGATTCATACTGTGATTTTGATTTCATTATATTGACTGAAATTATTGAAGTATTTCAAAAAGATTATTGCGCATGAAGTATTATTTTTATTTGACATGAATTTAAAGCATGGGTTTTTAAGCCATAAGTTTAGGTGTAGATATTTCATGAAGACTATATTTTTAAGTTTGTTTTGATGAGTTATATCAAGGTTTTAAGCAAGATTTGATCTTTTGATCCTAAGCTAAGACAAAGAATTCACATTGTTCAACTTGATCATGATTTAAAGAAAGGAAAACATAATTGGTTTTCATTATAAACCCTTATGCTACTTTAAAGTGGATTTCCTACAGAATAAGCATACAGATTAAAGAGAGTAGAATTTAGCACCGAGTTGGGTATGTGGTCTAGTTCACATGCCCCAGAACTACGAGCCAACATAGGTATAGATTTAGATTATTTCCATTTATATGGATGCAGATACAGATTGTGATCACTTACCTCAGGTTTACTCCTTGGTAAGAGTATGACACCTCTTCCCGACATAAGATTTTCCCCTTAGGGGAACTAGACATTGGACTCTATGATAGCTTACATGGTTTATATTAGTTAGAAGAACCTCCCTAATAGAAAAGAATAACAGAAAAGCTTTTAAAATAAACTCCCTATGTCCTAAGACAGAATAATAGAACAACTTTAGAAACTAAGTGTAAAGACTCATAATTTATTTTAGATATTGTTTTACATAAGACATTAGCTATGAGATTTCAGCTTTTAGTTTACTGATATAAAATTGAGTCCTTTTTAAAATTAGCCTGCATGATTAGAAAATAGACTTAACTTCAGTCCTACTTATTCCACTAACAGAAAGAGTAAAAGTACGAATTTTAGAACTAAGTGTGATGGTTCACAAAGATTGTTTTCATCCTTTACTACAATATTCTTATATTTTGCGGTCTTTACAGTACTCCAGCCAACTTGAGTCATTTACACTTAGCATGCGTACTTTACCAGTTATATTGATAGTTAGTTACTATTTTTACTTATCCATTCACCCCCACATGCTCAGTACATTCCAAAAGTACTGGTTCACATATACATCTCCAGTTGTAGCATGCACATCATAGTCAGACTATTGCAGAATCCAAGCAGTAGGTGTCCTCCTACTTTGGGGACTTCAGTTAGATGTTATTAATGTGAGGTAGTTGGAGTCACGTCACAGCTATCTATAGTAGGTATAGTAGAGGCTTCATAGATGTCAGTCAGAGTCAATCATGTAATTTTAGTTCCTCGTTTTAGTTTTATCAGAATGTAAAACTGTATCAGTATTTTATTTTCCCAAGATTTCATCATGATTTTGTTTTCATAGAGTAAACTCAATTATCTTAGACAGATTTAAATCAGTTGCTTAATAGTATGCCAATTCATGGGTTAGCTTGGGATCACTTGTGGTCCTAAGAACCATGTGACGTTCAGGGTGTAGTCTCGGGGAGTTACATATACCTTCGTTCGAGGTATCATAAGTTGAAGTTTAGGGAGGTGGGTATTTCCATAAATATTTTTTAAACTCGGTTTAGTCACTATGAATTCCTAGTCATGTCTTTTGAACTGACTAATGCCCCCACGACATTATGGAACTCATTAATAGGGTGTTTCATCAATTTATAGACCTGTTCATCATAGTTTTCATCGATGACATCTTAATTTACTCAAATAGTGAGGAGGACCAATCCAATCACCTTTGAATCATCCATTAGAACTCCTAAGGATCATGAGTTGTATGTCAAATTCTCCAAGTGTGAATTCTTACTTAGTGCTATTGCTTTTCTGGGCCATATTTTTCTAGTGAGGTAATTAAGGTTAACCCTCAAAAAGTTGAGGCAGTGAGAAAATGGCCCTAACCCATGGCTCCAATCGACATCCAAAGCTTCTTGGGTTTGGAAGGGTATTACAAAAGATTTCTAGAGAGCTTTTCATCCATAGCTACTCCAATTTCTAGATTGACTCGAAAAAAGGCAAAATTCTTGTGGTCTGGCTTTTGTGAGAATAGTTTTGAGAAACTAAAAGACAAGTTGACTATTGCACTGATTTTGACCCTTTTTGAGGGTATAGAGGGATTTGTGGTTTACTGTGATGCATCCCGAGCGGGACTTCGGTTCTTACTTATGTGGTATGGTAAGGTAGTGGCTTATGCATCTAGACAGTTAAAAGTGCATGAGAAAAACTATCCCACCCATGATTTAGAATTAGTGGTTGTGGTGTTTACACTTAAAATCTGGTGTCCCTATCTGTATAGAATGATTGTCGATATCCTTATTGATCATACAAGTTTGTAGTATGCCTTTACACAGAAAAAACTAAATCTCATGTAGAGGCGGTGGTTAGAGTTGTTGAAGGATTATGACTTGAGCCAGTATTATCATCCGAGTAAGGCCAATTTAGTGGATGACGCCCTTAGCAGGTTGTCGATGGGCAGTATTTCTGATGTAGATGAAGGAAAAAGGAATATGGTGAAAGATATTCATTGGCTTGCTAATTTGGAATTCAGACTTCTGGATTTCAAGGATGGAGGAGTATTCATGCAAGAGGTAGCTAAATCATCCCTATGGGCAGTATTTGAGGTATCAAGGTAAGTTATGTGTGCTAGATGTGCATGGGTTGCGATAAAGGATTCTGGATGAAGCTCACACTTCTAGGTATGTTGTTCACCCTGGCTTTATTAAAATGTATTGCGATCACAAGAAGATTTACTGGTGGACTAACATGAAAAGAGATGTTTCTAACTTTGTGGTGTTCGATTCATCATTCGAGAATGAATCATCCTAAGCGGGGATAATTTAACACCCTATAGTTGTATCACTCAAATAGCTCTCTCTGAAATTACCTTTAGGACCCACGTATGGATGGTAGACCAAGTTTGGACATTGTGGGTTACATTAGGAGAGTTTCAACATGTTAAAACAAGTAGGCATTGCACAATAGACCATTTTCAAAGGCCATTCATTGCATGAAAAATGCATAAGGCCACTGAAAACGGAGTGTAATGGCCATGCATCACCTACTTGGGGTTGTACAATGGCCATGAGTCTCCCACCTTGGCCTGGGCGATTGTTGTACGCTGCATGGGAAAAGCACAGCGGCCTAATTGCTCTATTTTGTATTATTTTAGGGGCATTGAGGTATTTTTACACCCCCTAACTTTCCTTAATCATTTATGGACAAAATTAAAATCCTTAAACACGTATTACTACTCTCAAATGAACAAATCTTCTTCCTTAAGAATAAGCAGAGAAACAACTAAGGGTTTGAACCTTTCAGGTTCAAAAGGTTAATTTTCTCCATGTTTGGCCATTGTTAAGGTATTTGGGACTATCCTAAGCTCCATGGGCATAAATTTATCGTTTAAAAAATCTTTTAAGGTATATAATTTTTGTACTTGAGGCGAGTTTTGAAATGGTTGAAAAGTATGCATTGTAAACCCATTTTATGATGAAATCGTGTATAAACTATGAAGTTGTTTCCCTAAACTTGATTTGTTTTCATATGTAAATGTGACATTAATTTGAGAAGTTATATGAGAGCATGATTTGGGTAATTACCCCTCTTATTATGAAACCTATTGTCTTGACAATATTGTGGATTGTTTATGTGGATGGTTAAAAGTTTGATTTTAAACATTTTATCAATATTTATGGCTTGTTATTGTCTTATAAATGAATGGAGAGGGTTTTTTCCTTGTCTTATAAAGTCTCATGTTTCCTAACATAGAATTTACATGTGATTGATGAAAGAGATGACTATCGTATAATAAAGTATTGAAAAGAGAGTAGTTTGTATAAGTTTTCATGTATTTTAAATACAAGAACTCTCTCATGTAATGTTTAAATCTTTTGGGTGATCACTAACGGGTTTTTGAATAATAGGTCTATGGATATGATGCGGTATGATATGAATAACTTGCAAGTCTGGGTATGATGATAGCCTGTGATGATATGTCTTTAACAGAATAAGCATTAAATGATTTCGAGCATGAAGCATGATTTTTAAAGGACTAAAATTAGGCTTAAAGAGAGTTAGATGGTTACCTGAAGAAGGAACGAGTTCAACTAACTTATTTTCCAAAACAATATTTTTCTGACATGGGCTTCATTTTGCCCCAAAATAGGAGATTGTATGTTGGTGATGACCCTATGGCGTAATATGATTCATGTACCCCAATTATTGCGGTAAACAAGAATTGGGGTCTTGTCCGCTGAGTTAAGGATGGAATCTATATAGCTCGTGGATTAGTACGAATGTATGGTGATCCATCTAGCTCAAAAGTAATCCAAAGAGTTGAGTTAATTTTTTATTTTAATTGGTTGAAGCTATCATAATACGCTAATGTGTTATTCATCAAACATGTGGAAAGCATAATTTAAAACATAGGAATGTTGCTAAAAATCATGAATGTAGGATCTATAATGGGATTTACTTGAATAAAGCATGGGTATATTCTAAACATGAGCATTCAATTCAACAACATGAAATTTACTTGAGTATGACATGGGAAACAAAATCCATAGCATGAAGAAATTAAATCTTGCATGGGATCATACATAGGCTAAATTTAATTTAAATCACCATAAAAACATGAAATTCAATCTTCTTGATCATATAAGATATCATAATGATAAAATTTTGTTCTTTAATTGAAAGAAAATGGCTTTTGGACTCCATGGGTGAAAGGGGACCCATGGATGAACTCCCACATACCTTAATTAGATGATTTCTTGGAAATTTCTTGAGGGTTTCTTGAAATTAAGATCTTGAATCCTTTACTTTCTTGAGAATGAAGCTTGAATTGTTTCTGGGGAAAGAATGAGGGTTTCTTGAGAGAAAATCTTGAAGAAGATGGGCAAATAATTGGAACACCCCGATTTTCTGAATCGGAATGCTACACGGTGCTTATGATCCCAAAGGACCACAAGCTAACCCATGACTGATATTTGTACCTGTACACTGCAATATATGACGTAATAATGTGAAAAAATATGAACAATATGCCAAAAAGTTCAACTGAATAAAATATCTGACAAACGTAATATCCATATGGGTGGCAAATACCCAAAAAAACAACTGAAGTCTGAATCAAATCTGAACTAAATCTGAAAGCCTCTAAATATTGTCTGAGTAAGGAGTTGAAGAAATATGTCTCTAACTAACTCCGTCTAGCAAAACTAAACAAAAATAATAAATGAAATAAAATAAAATCGTCCTCGAATGGATGGGGACTCACTGTAACTCTACGACTAAAATGCTACTGCTGATCTGGAACACGTGCCTCTGAACCTATGGTGTAACATAAGAGAAAGCACTATAGCGTAAATGCATCAGTGCATCTGAGTGTACTGAGTATACGAGTGAGGTAGGCTAAATGCAAAAGGTTATATGCATGAACAATGCTGACTAATATGAACATGAGAATACATACATGCATAAGCAACTATAGCTGAACTCATGATGATACTAACTACTAAATCTGAATACTGACGACATGACTTTACTGATACTGAGATACTGAATAGATGAATGACTATTTCTGACAGTTTGAATTATGAAGAACTGGTCTGATTGACTATGTCTAACAGTCATGAAATTGAATACTGATAACATAAGTTATGACAACTGACATGACTGATATAACTGTGATGATCAACAAGATTAATGTAACTGATACTGAGAAACTATATTTAACAGTCTGAGTTCTGATGGAACTATCTGAGTTTCATTCTATATAAAGTAACTGAATTTGAGATCAGTCCTATCTAGCTGGTGATCTTTAAATCTGATAATTTTGATACTATTTAATGATAGTTGAGATAAGTGTTGTCTAATAGGTGATCTTGAAGTCTATTTATAATGATAAGGATTGACTGTCTCTAACAGTACTGAATCTATACTACTGAACTAAGTTGACAATATCTAACAGTCCTGAATCTATAACTGAAACTATGGGATATATTCATCTAACCGACATGCCCCATGCTAAGCTGACTGGGGTCAAATCTCTACCCTGACTGGAAGGGTGTCAGTACCGCTCCACCAGTAAAGATAACTGTTGTAGAGTCAGTCCTCATCTAGCAGGTAACTCTTGGGATTAATCCTATACATATAAATGTGCTAATGGGTGACCCCTTAGTATGCCAGTCCTATCTAATGGGTAACATCTCGTACCTATGTTTGCTATATAGTTTTAGAACCTAGGGATTGCTTCTAAGGATCTCCATCCTTTCTAGCGGTTAAGTCCCCATCCCTAGGCTCACTCGGTGCTGAATCCTACTCCCATCTAAAAAACACTGAACTGGATAACTGAGCTAAACTGAATAACTGAACTGAACTGATTAGTTGAACTGATACTGATTAACTAAACTGATACTAGTGGTAGTGTTTAGCGAAGCTAAACTAAGTTTACTGAGTTCCCTTGACTGAAGGAATGTACTGAGTTCTAAGGACTGTCTGAGAGTACTGAAATTACTAAGATCGCTAGGAATACTATTGTTACTGAGATCACTGAGATTACTGAGTACTGAGGTTACTGGACTACTGAGACTGCTGAGATTTCTGAGTTTTCCTGAGTCACATGACTAACTGAATTCTATAGACCATGGCTTGATTGAGAGTATCGTGATAACATGACATGGAACTAGGCACACAACTATATTATTTCGGGTACAAGTACCCCCAAGACGATGGAAGGAAACCGACACATATGACTGACTTGATTATAAGAATAGAGTCCACAATTCACAATATCATAAGTAGGGGATTTCATACTACACTTGATTCTCAATATCTTATACATGGAAAGGGATGCGCACAACATGTATATACTCATGTTGCTTTAATATCATTCTCATTCCATATCACAACAATAACACACAACAATAACGTGGAGTTCATGTGGAATCATAAAGAATAGAACATGGGCATGTTATTTAAGCACTATTAAGTCATAAAAATATGTATTCTATCATTCTTGGCATTTTATCAAACACCTTACATGCACAACTTTGGGCATAGGTGTACTTATCAATTTGACAATCTTAATTCATCCAAAATTCATGGGTTTCAACTAACCTACTCACATGCTTCATGAAAAATACATCAAGATACAACCTTGAATCCAATAAACAATCATCAACATGATTATAGTCATAACACAACACGAAAATCATAATTTATAATTTAAAACATGATTCTTGAGCTCCATGGATGAAAGGGATCCATGAATGAACATTACGCATACCTTAAAGCTTGATCTTGAAAGAGATCTAATATTTCTTGAAGGTTCTTGAAGAAATCCTTAGGCTTGTTCTTGATTTTTCTTGACTAGGGTTTAACCCCTTTGGGAGAGAATGTTCTTGTTCTTGAGGAGATGATCTTGAGAGAAAACCCTAATCTTATGGTTGAGAGTGTATGAGAGAGCTTTTTGAGATGTTTAACGAAAGAGAATGAAAGATAATACGCTCCTTAAGGGTTATAAGTCATGGGAAGTGAAGGAAAAGACCAAAATACCCTTGCAAAAATGTCCCTCAATTGCTGAAAAAAATAGTTGACGACATTCATGACAAGTCGTCATACTAGTGATAGGTCGTCACGAATTGTCGTCACAAAAAGGTGAAATCTTGGTTTTCTGGTTAAGGTTGACGACATTGGTGATAGGCCATCACGGGCATGATGGATTGTCACAAAATATCGCTACTGGGGGTGAAAATCTGTACAGGGCTGACGACATTGGTGATAGGCCGTCACGAGCGTGACAGCTTATCATGAATATCATCACTCAATTTCCTAGCCTGACATGCCGGAGTAAAATAGGCATAACTCCTTGCTTCGATATCGAATTTAGGCAAAATTGGTATAGTTGGAAAGATAATTAAATTATATATCTTTTGGTAGGTCATGAGATCAAAAGTTCGTAGTATAACGAGAGATATGCTTATTCAAAGTTGACTATAGCAGTATCTTTCCCAAGAATTCAATTGGTAAGGAATGTTTTGATTCGTCTAATAGCAAGGAGTTATTTGAAGACTTAATATACATGTTACTTGCTCATAAAACTATACAATAACCATGATGTACTATTCATGAGCTTGAAATGTGGCGCTAATACTGGTTTGGATTTTTGGGGGTATTACACTAATGCTATTTTGGATGCTTAAAATCGTCCCTTGGACGTTTGGAGGTTGAGAGGAAAGGACAAAAGTGCCTCTTGACCCTTAAGGAGTTTTAAAAATTAGGAGAATGGACCAGGCGTCGCCCACTTTAGCCCGGGGGAGTAGAACCCACGGCACTTCATCTATCCCGGTGCAATAACCCGGGCGGCGCGGGCATATCATCTCCACTTTCTGCCTCACACAAAAATGGCTATAAATTTTCGTTCAAGTATTAGATTTAGGTGAAATTGGTATATTTGGAAATATAATTCAATTATCTACAATTTGGTGGGTCTTAAACTGAAAATTCCATGTATATCAAAAGTTATACACGTTTAAAGTATACCCTTATAGAATTGAATACCAAACTTTGGACGAATCAAATGATCTTACCTCAACTTTGTTCTAAGTCATTGCTATGAACATTTTTTACCTCAAAATCACATCAAACACGAGGATAAAGATCATGAAACTTATATTCACATGGGAATCATTTGGATTATAACTTATACACGTAAGAACGACGGTTCAAAGATTAGTCGGAAAATGTGTGGTGTTACAAGTTCATTAAGTAATGATGGGATAATCTAATGACGTGGGGAGCTAGATTATAAATTCTTAAATTATCAAATCACTCTCTGATGAACTAATATAAAACATGGTATTGTCATGATTCAGTTTTTTTGTCATTTTTCATTTTCTTTTTTTTCCATTTTTTGTTTCTTTTCGGTTTTATTCCTCTTTGTCCTTCCAGAATCAAATTTTCATTGACCATATCTTTCCTAAAAGAAGCATCATTTATCACTACTAAAAAAATAGTTTTTCCGACCACTAGCATGTGGTTGCAAAATATCAACCACATATGGTCGGTTTTATATTTTAAAATTCCAAAATAATAATTTCAATAATTTTTATATTAATTATTATTTATTTTTAAAAAAATAATAAATAAAAAAATGACCACTTGTGGTTGGTTTTTTAATTTAAAATAAACTAAAGTAAAATAGTTTTAATAACCCAACCACTTGTGGTCGGTTTATTTAAAAAATATATTTACTTAAAAACTGGCCACATATGGTCGGTATTATTTTAAAATTAAATTTAAAATAATTTATAAAATCGACCACAAGTGTTCGATTTTTAATTTAAAAAATAAAAACTAAAATAATTGCAAAAAACTGATCATTTGTGGTCGATTTATTTAAAAATTACATATAATTTTATAAACCAACCACTCATGGTCGATTTTATTTTAAAAATTAAATTTAAAATATTTTAAAAACCGACCACTAGTGGTCGGTTTTGGAATTCAAAAAATAAAAAATAAAATAATTTTAAAAAACTGAACACGTGTGGTCTATTTATTTAAAATATATATATGATTTTATAAACCGACCACTTGTGGTTGGTTTTATTTTAAAAGTTAAATTTAAAATAGTTTAATGGTCGGTTTTAGAATTTAAAAAATAAAAATAAAATAATTTTAAAAAACCGACCACACGTGGTCGGTTTTATTTAAAAAATAAATATTCTTAAAATACATTAAAAAATATATCAAATAAAATAAATAAATTACGTTAAACATAATATTTATCTTTTACTGATGTTTCAATAAATAAAATAAATATTTTCCTTTGTATATATGTTAAATGACATTAAACATGCATAATCTTTGTATTTTGAATATGTGTATATATATCATACCGTTGAGATAATGATATTATGTTTCTATTACAGTTATAATAATGTAACGTACATATATAATCGATAATTCATCAGAATATAATGAATGTGTTCTATTATGAGGTAATATACTTGTGGATGTGATGTATACATAGTACGCATTCAAGAGTTCATATATATATATATATATATATATATATATATATATATATATACACACACACACACACACATATGATGTAGTAATCGATTGATGAACGATGTAGTTAAAAACTAGTAGAATCTTTCCAAACTTATTATTGAATACCGTGATTTCAAAGGACAGAAGTAATAATATACTGTATGTTGAAGTTATATTAATGTAAGCTAATCAAATTAATCAATAACTCATCAGAGTATGTATATGAAATATGTCACATTTTATTATCTGATAATTTACTCGTGTACATATGTGATGTATATAGTACGTATTAAGAAATTGATATAGTCGATAGTGTGTATATCTGTTTGTATGTATAGGTATATATATATATTATATATACATATTATATAGTGACGGTATATTAATGATATAAGATAAACTAACTGATAATTCATCTGAGTATATGTAAAATACGGTGTATATTATTACGGGATAGTAAAATCGTGTATGTGATGTATATAATACACAATTGAAAGCAAATAGCTAATTGGATATATTTATATATACATATATCTCGTGTAGTGACATATGCAGTAATCGAAAGCTAGATAACTGAATCTATATATCAAAATATTTTGAATAATACGTTGATATCGTACTATTGAGGAAATAGATATACTATTTTCTGTCAATGTAGACACGCGTATATTGTTGAAGTTGTAATAACGTAAGACAAGTATTACTAGGGGTGTGTGTGTGTGTATATATATATCTATAATATATTAAAAGTGTGAAGGACCTTACAAAAGTGATTTGAATTTTTTGCCCTTCATTAAAAGTCTTTACTTTAGACAAAATCATCTTTTCACTTTTTTCCTCAAATTATTATTTAATTATATTTATGATATTGAATCCTAAAATATATGGGATTAAAATCTTAACAAATATAATAAGACTTTTTCTAAAATTAGGAATCCTAAAATATAAGGTAAGCATTACATTGAATCTTTTTAATAAAAAATAAAAAAAAAAACAAATTTTACACTATTTTTGCAAACTTTATGAAAAATAAATGTTTATATAAAATATGTACGTATGGAATATAATTACTATTCTATTCCTTTCTAATCTTTTTAGAAAAAAGACAATAGAATTTTGATATTAAGCCTTTTCTACCAAAAATACGTTCCATCTTCATATGGTTATCACAAAAGCAGCTGGTAGGACTCTACTAATGATGATAAGAAATTTCATTATATTGACATAAAATTTTCATAACATAATATAGGTTATTGTTTAGGTGTTGTTCATATAAAAGATAGTATTTATATTTTTAAGAATTAGAATGAGGTTGAGATAATATTTTTAAAAAACGTCATACTATTGAAGTTATTGGATGCAGATATTACCCCTATCTCATCGAGATAAAGAGGTTGTTTCTGAAAGATTTCGTTGGATCGATGATAGTTGTTCGTGACTCCATCAATACAATACTGAAAGCAGTCCTGCTTTGTTCATACTGAAAGAATAATCAACAGAAAGTAAGGAAGGTACAACATGCTAATACTACATGAATCAGAAATAAGATCAGGATTTAAACAAAGACCCTCAAAACAGAGCTTTCCTGACAAGTATGTATAAGTGAGTTGTACCTTCTAGAAATGCAAGATAAGAAAGTAACTCTGAATTTGGTAAAACATGACATAGTGCTCGAAGAAATTAATAATTCTATTCGAGGAGAGAGCAAAGTTCTTGTAGATCTTACCCCAACCTCACGCTCAATTTAGGTAAAATTGAGTTTTTGAAGTTATATATTAAAATTATTTATAATGATAGGAAACTTGGTATTCTATTAAAGGAGAGAGTAAAGTGCACACAAATCTTATCTCTACCTCACGGAGATAAAAAATTATTTTTGAAAGTTCTTGACTCAGGTAAAGTTAAATTTATGTCATTGTATCTTAAATTTGTTTAGTAAAATTCTCTATTATTGTACTTCATTAGGGTCATAGATATGGCGACACTTTATATACATTGTCAGATAAATTTTGTTTCTCAAAGAGTCAACTCGGGCAAGATCGATTTGTGTAAAATTAGTTTATATCAATTCTCTTGCTTCTAAAATTAATTTGTTATATAATTCTGAAGACTTATGCATCTTTAATCACTTTAACAATCGATCAACTAATAGGCTTTATCCCAAACTGTTACATTTGTTTTATGATTCATCTATGTTCATTTTGCCCTATTCTGCTGGTATATATAAGTTAATTGAGTCATATACTTATGTTGCTTTTGTAATTGAAATTTTACACTTTGTAATTTCTATAAATTCTGAAGAAGATCAGGGTGGGATTAGAGTTGAGTGACTATGGAATACAGCAAAGACTTATTCCTTACATGCATTTCATAGGGGAGTTGTATAACTATGAACTTATTGATTCTTCTGTGCTATTCAGAGGTATGGATCTCCTTTCAAATAATCTTCAATTGCATATACGTTATTATTTATTTTGAAAAATTTATTTTCTTCTAATGAGAGCCTTATTTCTTATTATGATTTGTTCTATGCTGTAGGTAGCTAGCTAATCAACTAAGAAAAAAATCAGTTATTACTTTTGTGCCATTGAAGATCAATCCACACATGTAGAGTATAGGGATCACAACTTTGAACCAGTGCCATTTGCATCATTTAATTTAAAGTATTTTGTGAGTGCTTTGGATGGAGGAGTCCCATCAGGTATATTCCTTGATTCCTTTTTCTTTCCATCCGTCCAGTCTGGTAAAGACCTAGCTACAAGTACAAGATTTGAAGAAGACAAAAATAAAAAACTTCATTTTTTTGTTGGTGATTTATTGACAAGTTCTGTGAAATATTGCCTTGATCATTTTTTCGAGAGTAAGATAAAGGAAATCATAAAGATGTATCTTAAGCTTTATTGATGTGAATCTGAAGTTCATACTCAAACAAAGCTTCAAATTAAAGATAAATTCACAATTAATTAAATTTCTCTAAAGAAAAACTATAATTGTAATGTATTTTAATTTTTTAATAAAATGGAGTTCCGCATTGTTATCTCAGCCTAATCTATCGGCTATTATTTAGATGAATTACTTATTTATTTTTTTGTTGATGCTACGACTACTTTTCTTGATTGCATGTTTGCTATAAGATTTGATTGTTCCATTGATAACATAAATTTATCCAACAAAAATCAATTGTATGGCCATATTCAGAGAATAGATGATGAATGTTGGGTACTTTATCAAGTTAAATGATTAGTTACACTAAATATTGAAAGAAATATAAGTTACTTTAATCTTTTTCCCTTTACATCATATGAATATTTGGATAAATGTTTCTATATGGATCAGAAGAGTTGAGCAACTACATGTAATGATTTATCGGTGCCTTAGATTCTTTATCAAAAGCTTAGGATACTTTATCAACTAATTATAACTTGATACTAATAATTAAAATTCCCAATTTGAGCTATGACAATAAAATCTTCAAACTTGTATGCTAAATAGACTTTTGATCAAGTTTTTGAAAAAATATAAGTATTTCTATGTGAGTATGAACTAGTAGAAGTTATTTTCATAAGATTAAAAAAAAAAGAAGTTTTTTTCCCTAATTATAATTGTACAACTGGAATTTGAGCAGAGTAAAATATGCACAAATCTTATCTCTATTTTTATGATAGAGAGATTGTTTTCAATAGACCATTGGTTCAATTTCTCTTTTATAAAAAAAAATATTTTTTTAGACATATGTTTCAAAATAAATTGATTTTAGAAAATTGAATAATTAAATTATTAGTATTTTATCAAGGCTATTAATTTATATATAAATTAAATTATTTTGAGGGTCACTCACATGATTAACATTGAACATATAGGTACATACGCAAAGCGCATACACTAATTTAAAAGTGTAAATCCCCTTAGAAAAGTGATTTGAACTTTTAGCCCTTCATTAAAAGTCTTTATTTTATACAAAATTATCTTTTCATATATTTTATTAATTATTAAAAAATTAAAGAGTCCCAAAATATATGGTAAGATTGTAAGTCAATGTAGGTAAGGTTTTTTCTTTCTTTATCTAAATGAAAAAGAAGTATTAAAATATATTATTATACTATTATAAGAGAAAGAGGAAAATATACTTTAAAAAGTGAGCTAAATTTTAACAGTAAATTCTTTTTACATAACTAAATATATGTAAAATAATTTATAAAGGGAAAAAGAATATGTTTAAAAAGGATGAATAAATTTGAGAATAAAAGAATATGTTAAAAAAGGATGAATAGATTTGAGAATAAGTAGCATGAATAAATAAGGACTCCTAGGTTGTAGGTTTTGTAGCATTACCATAACTAAATATATGTAAAATCTATATCTATAATATAATAATATATTAAAAATGTGAAGACACTTAAAAAAGTGATTTGAATTTTTTGCCCTTGATTAAAAGACTCCATAATAGACAAAATCTCCTTTTCACCTATCCCTATTATTTCAGTAAAATTAAATATATACTATATGACAAAAAAAAAAAAAAAAAA
>NC_061112.1:90811016-90811944 GCF_002878395.1 Capsicum annuum | reverse complement strand
ATAAGGACTCCTAGGTTGTAGGTTTTGTAGCATAGTTATAGAAGTTTTCACAAGCATATTCATCGATGAAGAAATAAGATATAAGAGGGAATTTAAAAAAAGAAAAAAAAATGAGAATGAGACATTCAAAGGATTTCAAAATTTTGGCATTCTTGATTTGATTCTTTTTATTTTAGGTGATTATCTAATTACTCTATATACACATTAGCTACACACAGAAAAGAAAGTTAAGATAGCTGATGGTGATGTTTATCGCTTACGTTTGAGTTATAGTGTCTTTTTGATGTTTTTGCTTTGATATTATTCTATCATAATTTTCATACAGGATTTTATATCTTCATAAACCTAAAGTACAGGAGAAAGAAGAGATGATAACACATTAAGGAATTCTTGGAGGTAGGTACCGCTATTGACTTGTATATTACTGAAATTTATTGGTCCTTTTCCCCTTTTATATGTTTTTCCAGAGATTATTCCAATGTGGACTTTAAGCAGGTTGATGCATATGTTCAGCAGCTCAAAATTAGCAGCTCCAGGTGCGGGAATATTACTACATGGTGCATACCAATTAAAATAAAAATAGTTTAAAAAAATATTATTTTTCGTTTAACAAAAATTTTGGCTTATTATTTTTTTTACCTCATGCCCGACTTAGGTAAAGTTGAGTTTCTCTACTCATGGAGATAAAGAGATTGTTTTCAAAAGATGCCGACTCACGTAAAGTTGAATTTTCTTAGTTGTATATATCTTAGAGTTTTTTAGTAAAATTCTCAATTATTGTACTTTAATTTGTTTAGGGTAGGGTTGCATGAAATTAGCATATGTCAGTTTTCTTGCCTTCAAAATTACTTTGTTACATAGTTCTGAAAGGCTTATGCATCTTTAATTGCATTATATATTTGATGTCGCTTTTGCAATTAAAATTTCG